>NC_140991.1:63713654-64005663 GCF_052327205.1 Somniosus microcephalus
GGAACACTGAGAGGAATTACGGCAAACATCAAGGTTGAAGAACATGCAAACCCGAAATTTTTCAAAGCCAGACCGGTACCTTATGCGATACGACCTGCTGTGGAAGCTGAGCTGGAAGGGCTAGAACGTTCAGGAGTACTGTCTAAGGTAGACTGGAGTGAGTGGGCCACGCCCATTGTCCCCGTCATGAAGCGTTCATCGAGCAACAAGCCGGGGGAACCGGGGAAGGTTCGCATCTGTGGAGATTTCAAGATCACTGTTAATCCGGTGCTTCACACGGTGCAGTATCCGCTTCCGCGGATTGAGGATATCTTCGCTTCGTTGTCTGGCGGGAAACACTTCACCAAGATAGACCTGGTGCAGGCGTACTTACAGATGGAAGTTGAGGAAGAGTCACGCCAGTATCTCACGATCAACACGCATAGAGGCTTGTACCAGTGTAATAGACTGGTTTTTGGAGTGGCATCGGCTCCAGCAATTTGGCAGAGGGCCATGGAGCAGGTATTACAGGGAATTCCAGGCACACAATGTTACCTGGACGATATTCTGATTACAGGAGATGATGACGAGGAACACCTTGCAAATTTGGAACTGGTGCTCACCAGATTGAAAGAATATGGACTTCGAGTTAATCGCCAGAAATGTGAGTTCTTTCAGAAGCGGATCTCGTACTGTGGTCATGTCATTGACCAGGAGGGGCTTCATAAGTCTCCTGACAAGATCGAAGCTGTTGTGAAGGCTCCCGCTCCGGATAATGTATCCCAGTTGAGGTCGTTCCTAGGGTTGATTAACTATTACCATAAGTTTCTGCCAAATTTATCCACGGTGCTGCACCCGCTGAACGCTCTTTTGCAGAAGGGAGTACCATGGAAGTGGAGCGAGGACTGTAAGAGGGCCTTTCGCAAAAGCAAGGCATTGATCACCTCAGAGGAAGTGTTGGCTCACTTCTACCCAACGCTGCCTATTCGTTTGGCTTGTGATGCTTCTCCATATGGTATTGGGGCAGTACTCTCACACAAGTTGCCAAATGGCCTGGAGAGGCCAGTTGCGTTCGCATCCAGATCATTGACCTCCGCTGAGCGCAACTATGCTCAGATAGATAGGGAGGCTCTCAGCCTTGTGTGGGGAGTAAAGAAGTTTAATCATTACCTGCAGGGCCGAACGTTTACGCTTCTGACAGACCACCAGCCGTTGGTATCCATTTTTAACCCTAAGAAGGGTGTTTCGGTGATGACAGCACAGAGACTCCAGAGATGGTCCCTTTTCCTAGGGGCACATCAATATCAGATCGAATTCAAAGGTACAAAGCAGCATGGTAATGCTGATGGGCTGTCGCGCCTGCCACTACCTACAGAGGAGGAGGTACCGACAGTTGACCCTGTTGAGTTATTTCACTCGACCATCATCGAATGTTTACCAGTCACCAATGCAAGTATTGAAAGAGAAACCAGGAACGACCCGACACTGTCCCGGGTCTACGAAGTGACGGTGAAGGGATGGCCAGCACATGGTGATCCACTGTTACCGGCATTCTCAGCAAGACGAGAACAGCTGTCCGTCTGTCAAGGAACATTGATGTATGGAACAAGGGTGATTATTCCTCCTAAGTTAAGAGAGAGAGTTCTAAAGGAACTGCATGAAGGTCATCTGGGGGGAGTCAAGATGAAAAGCCTTGCTAGGGCTTATGTGTGGTGGCCGGGTATCGACCAACAGATAGAGGATCTGACGAAAAGCTGCTCAGGGTGCCAAAAAGTGCAAAATGCACCTCCGATTGCGCCGCTGCATCCATGGGAATGGCCTTCAACCCCATGGCAACGTGTACATATTGACTTTGCTGGTCCATTCATGGACTCCATGTTTTTAATTGCGGTGGACGCACATTCTAAATGGCCAGAAGTGATTAAGATGACTACCACTACCTCGGAAAAGACGATCGCGGTGCTAAGAACGATATTTGCAAGAAATGGATTGCCAGAACAAATATGTTCAGACAACGGACCGCAGTTCGTGTCAGAAGAATTCCAGAAATTCATGAAGAAGAATGGGGTGAAACATTATACCTCTGCCTCATATCATCCGGCTACAAACGGGTTGGCCGAGAGATTTGTACAAACGTTCAAAAAAGCAATAAAGGCCATGAGCGAAGATCAGATTCCACTACAACACAAGGTGGACAAATTCCTACTGGCATATCGAAACGCCACTCATGCAGTGACAAACCAAAGTCCTGCCATGATGTTCTATAACAGGAGGTTGCGGTCCAGGTTGGACTTGTTAAAACCAAATGTGCGGAGGGAAGTTGAAAACAAACAGTTCCAGCATATAAATAACAAGACCACTCGGAGTTTCGAAATAGGACAACCAGTGTTAGCCCGGGACTATAAAAACGAGAAATGGCAATCTGGAACAATTCGGGCCAGACAAGGACCCCTGATGTACACGGTAGATATTGGTGAAAATGTAATACGGCGTCATGCTGACCAACTGGTAGAATCGAGAACAAGGGTCGAACCCAGGGTTACGGCAGAGACAACCGTGGAAGAAGTTAGTGAAACTGAAGCATCTACCTCAGAAGTGAATGTACCTGAGGATGATGTCCAATCCATAAGAGATCAACTAGATGAGTCACCCCAGCAACGAGAATCAGAGACCCCTGAAAGGCGTTATCCAACTCGAATCAGGAGGCCTCCTCAGAGACTGAATCTTTGAACTGTTTTGCATGAAGTTGTATATATATATGTTATTATGTTATGTTAAATGGGGATATAACTGTTAAGCTAAAAAGGGAGGATTGTGGTGTATGTAACCTGTTCCACCTTAAGAGAACTACCTTAAGAGATGTACTACTTTCTCTTGGCTGCTGTATACTGTAATACCGGTGGTGACCACACCGGTATATAAACGTTGTGTAGGGATTTGCTGGGCAGTTGAGCCCTGACCTCCGAATAGTAAAGACCTGTTAAAGTTATTCTCGTGGTCTGTGTCCAGTGATTTATAATAAGCATAACTGGGACACACAGACTTAACAATTAACAGCATAGCTATTTTAAGTGACTATAACTTTCCAGATTGTGCAGGATTGTAAGTTACCTTTAAAATATTGCTGCTGTGCTGTTTTTATAAAATTGGATTTATTCATTTGTAATTTAAAACAAAATTAACTTATACATGAGAAGCTTTTGTAAGGTTTGCTAAACTGTGATATTCATTAAAAATGTATATAATAAAATAAACATTCTGGCCTAGAAATTCACTAGCCTTAGCGCCGCTTTTGAGGCGCTAGAGGGACTAGCGCCAGAGTTATGGCCAGTTTAAAAATTCCCTGGGGCCCTAAATCGGCGTTGCACCGGTAGCGCTGCGCCGGCACCGATGACGTCATCGGTGTGCGCAGCGTCCCGGTTGCCGTGGTAACCCACCCGAACTCCGAAATTGAGTTGCGGCCGCCTCGCCCGTGGCAGCCGCAAGCAACGTTCTGGCAGAGGTGCCTTACTCCAGTTTGCGCCGGCGCATTAAAGGAGTCGCGACGGCCGGCCACTTTCCCGCCGGCCGCCTGCCCGCAGCTCCCTCCCCGGACTTCTCCCGCCACCCCCCCCCGGAACAGATGCAAGCCCGGCACTTGTCCGAGGTGCCGGGCTCATTTTTAAGCTGATTTGCGCGGGCCGCGGCCGGGTGCAGGCAGCTCCTCCTTAACGGGAGGAGGAGGCCTGCACGTCCCCAGCCTGCCGCACCGCATCGGGTGCCGCAGCGCCGGAATTGCGGCGCGAAACGGCAGTTAGCGCCGATGTACCGCCGCAAAGACCCTTCAGTAGCGCCGGCAGCCGTTTGGGCGCGGCGCCACTGAATTTTTGGCGCGCGCAGGGGACTTAGCGCCGGCACTAACTTCCGGCGCTAAAGCCCTGGCTAAGCCAAAACCCAATTTCTAGGCCTCTATGTCTTCTTGGGGCATTTAGATCTATTGAAATATCCTAATAGTGATATCTTTGAGATCATGCTCTGTGATTCAACGTGATTGTGTTTATGAAAGGTACAGCAAAAGGGATCAAGGGATATGGGGAGAAAGCAGGGACAGGGTACTGAATTTGGATGATCAGCCATGATCTCATTAAATGGCGGAACAGGCTCGAGGGGGCGAATGGCCTACTCCTGCTCCTATTTTCTATGTTTCTAAAACACCTACTTCTCAATGAAGACTTGCTACATTACTTACTGCTTACTTTTTTGCTTCCAATTTTTTTTTTTTAAAAACAAGATCGCCCGAGTTGTTTAACTTCATTGAGTAGGTAGATCATGGGCAGAATAAGATCATGACAGGATCCAATTACCTTGCTTCCCAAGTTTTGGTGCTATTGATTGATGGTAAACTTGTATTGCTGCTGCACTTTCTATAATATTTAAAATAGTTTTAATCCTGTCTAACTTTAATTTCTAAATTAGTTCAGATTCACAGTAGGGTTAAAAAAAAATCTTCCTTGGCTAGTATTATTGACAACACAACCAAGTTCACTTCAGTAACCTAGAAGGAACTGTTTTGTATCCAATAACAATAAATGTAATTTAATGGTAACTTGCTTGCCAGACAAAATAAAAGGTGAAAATATGATTAATAAATGTGTAAAGTAACTTTTTCTAAAAATAAATATGATCTTTCCTGTAGAAAAATTTACATGTGGCTTTTTGAAATGATTGGTAACACGAATATTTACTTTAACATTTTCTAATTATTTATTTTTCTGCTATTTGCTGTCTCTTGGGAGGATACTTTTATTTGAATAGTTTAACCTTTGTGATCTGCTGTTATGTCTAATAACAGCATAAAGCAAGTGGAGAGTACAAACCTCCTTATTTCTCTAAAATAGGCCACGGTAATCTCGCCATAATTGCCTCCAAATGTAAGCATGTGTGTCCAACATGTAATGTTTCATATAATTCCTCCTTTATTCCATAATTCCTCCTTTATTCCATAATTCTAACACTAGTAGCTTAATTTGATTTTTTTTAGAATAAGTTTGACGCATTCTAGATGACAGCCAGAGATAACAAATCAGAGTCTTTAAATATTTCTTCTGTTTCTGAATCACAGACATGACCATGTATTAACTGTATTTTTTAATTAACCAAAAACACATGATATTTCCACATACGCAAGCCAAAAATCCACTATTTGATCAAGATTGGGTTGATAGTTATTTGGTGTTGGTCACATATGCTGAGCTCTATGTAAAACTTTGTTTCTTGAAAGGCACTTATTGTAAACCAATGATTTTTAACAAAGTATTTAGATTTTTGCTGCAATGTTTGGTAATAGAAACTAACACCTTGTTCTTCCAATGGCTCTGACTTTATCCAGTAAGTAGTGGAATATTACAGACCAGGAAGATCTCTGGTCCCATCCCTGATCTGTTTTGACCTCAGCTGTGGCAGTGGGTGGAGTAGGCAATATAATTTGCCTCAGCATGCCTGAGTTAGGAAGAAGAAAATGGGTCAGGGTTCATGCTCTAAATTACTGTCCAGTAACCCTTGTTACAAGTGTACATGCATCTGGAGATTGGCAGAGGACAAGATTGGGCTCCACTGTGATGTCCCCCCTTTCCCTCCTCCTCCTGTGAAAAGGAGGAAGCTTATAAAGTTGCCAGAAAAAGGTCAGCCTGAGGATTGGGATCTTTTTAGAAATCAGCAAAGGGACCAAGAAATTGATAAAGAAAGGGAAAATGGAATATGAGCACAAACTAGCGAAAAATATAAAAACAGATTGTAAAAGCTTCTATAGGTATGTGAAAAGGAAAAGACTGGTGAAGGTAAATGTAGGTCCTTTACAGTCAGACGGGAGAATTTATAATAGGGAATGAGGAAATGGCAGAGAAATTAAATGAATACTTTGTTTCTGTCTTCGTGGAGGAAGACACAAAAAACCTCCCAGAAATATGAGAAAACCAATGGTGTGGCGAGAATGAGGAACTTAAAGAAATTATTATTAGTAAAAAAACAGTACTAGCAAAATTAATGGGACTAAAAGTCGATAAATCCTAAGGACCGGATGACCTACATCCTAGGGTTTTGAAAGAGGTGGCCATTGAGATAGTGGGCGCATTGGTTGTCATCTTCCAAAATTCTATAGATTCTGGAACAGTTCCTGCAGATTGGAGGATAGCAAATGTAACCCCGCTATTTAAGAAAGGAGGGAGAGAGAAAATGGGGAACTACAGACCTGTTAGCCTCACATCAGTAGTTGGGAAAATGCTGGAATCTATTATAAAGGATGCAATAACTGGGCACTTCACTTAGAAACTAATAGTAAGATTGGGCAGAGTCAACATGGATTCATGAAAGGGAAATCCTGTTTGACAAACCTATTGGAGTTCTTTGAGGATGTAACTAGTGGAGTAGACAAAGGGGAACTGGTAGATGTGGTGTATCTGGATTGTCAGAAGGCCTTCGATAAAGGTCCCACACAAAAGAGGTTGGTGAACAAAATTAGGGCACATGGAATTGGGGGTAATGTACTAGCATGGATTGAGAATTGGTTAACAGACAGAAAACAAAGAGTAGGGATAAACGGGTCTTTTTCAGGATGGCAGGCTGTGACTAGTGTGCCCCAGCTATTCACAATCTATATCAATGATTTGGATGAGGCGACTAAATGTAACATTTCCAAATTTGCTGATATACAAGGCTAGGTGACAGTGTCAGTTGTGTAGAGGATGTGAAGAGGCTTCAAGGGGATCTCGACAGGCTCAGTGAGTGGGCGAGAACATGGCAGATGGAATATAATGTGGATAAATGTGAAGTTATCCACTTTGGTAGAAAAAACAGAAAGGCAGAGTATTTCCTAAATGGTGAAAGGTTGGGGAATGCAGATGCTCAAAGGGACCTGGGTGTCCTTGTACATGAGTCACTGAAAGTGAATGTGCAGGTGCAGCAAGCCATTAGGAAGGCAAATGGTATGCTGGCCTTCATTACAAGAGGATTTGAGTACAGGAGTAAAGAAGTCTTACTCCAATTATACAGGGCCTTGGTGAGACCACACCTGGAGTACTGTGTACAATTTTGGTCTCCTTACCTAAGGAAGGATATACTTGCCATAGAGGGAGTGCAACGAAGGTTCACGAGATTGATTCCTGGGATGGCGGGACTGTCGTATGAGAAGAGATTGAGTAAACTAGGCCTGTATTCTCTTGAATTCAGAAGAATGAGAGGGGATCTCATTGAAGCATACAAAATTATTACAGGGCTTGATAGGGTGGATGCTGGGAGAATGTTTTCCTTGGCTGGGGAGTCTAGAACCAGGGGCTACAGCCTCAGGATAAAGGGTAGGCCATTCAGGACTGAGATGAGAAGAAATTTCTTCACACAGATGGTGATGAATCTTTGGAATTCTCTACCCCAGAGGGCTGTGGAGGCTCAGTCATTGGGTATATTCAAAACAGAAGTCAATAGATTTCTGACTAGTAAGGGCATCAAGAGATAGGTCAATAGGGCTGGTGAATGGAGTTGAGGCAGAAGATCAGCCATGATCTCATTGAATGGCGGAGCAGGCTCGAAGGGGCAAATGGCCTACTCCTGCTCTTATTTCTTATGTCCTTCCATCCTTACCTGTCCCTTCCAAGTTTTCAAACAGCCTGCTGATACTTGCTAACAAGAATTATACATTAATAGTTGCATCCTGGATGAAGTTATGAAGGCTATGCCCCCACAAAGAGTTAAGTACCTCTAAGGGAGGGCAGAAAGTTGGCAAGGAAAGGAAAAATATGCATCTTTAGTTCAGTCCATGGACTTATTCATAAATTTTAATTACTTCCCAATAATTTACTGGATCTTAAAGTATAACTTTTTTTTAAGCAGAATGTAACTTCACTGCATTGAGAGTTACAATTTAAATCTTAAATTTATTTAGCAAATAAATGTAATTATAAATAGCAGAGTTATGTGAGAAGACATTTTGTGTATCCTAGTTTAGTGATAAGTGCCTAGAAATTACTTTTAGGATATTAGCAGATGAGCACTCTGTGTTCTTAGAACATTTTGCTGTCAGCTATTTTAATGAAGGCATTAGTTCATTTAAGATGAATGGGTTAAATGCTTATCTGCTAATACTACGAACAGTCATTTTTGAGCTCCTGTGTTTAAAGCTTTGGTGATATAACGTCAAAGGCATTAAAAGTAAAAGTGAGAGCTGCTGTGTTTCCTAAATTACAACAGTAACTACACTCAAATACTTCATTACCTATAAAGTGCTTTGAGACATCCTGAGGATGTGAAAGGCGCTATATAAATCCAAGTCTTTCTTTCTTTTCTTGATTGTGCTGTTAGCACTTTATCAACCTTGGCTCAGTGGTAGCAATCTTGTCTCTAAGTCATGGATTCAAGCCCCACTCCAAAGACTTTAACACATAATATAGGCTGACAATTCGGCGTAGTGCTGAGAGAGCGCTGCATTGTCAGAGCTTCTGCCTCTCAGATGAGATGTTAAACCAAGGCTCTGTTGCCTTGGGTGGATGCATAAAATCTCAATGCAACTATTCGAAGAAGAGCAGAGGAATTTTCCCAGTAGCCTAGCCAATGTTTATCTCCCAACAGCATCAATGAAACATTGGCCCAGAAATTCGGGTCGGGGGCTTCCCGCGGGTGCAAGCCCCCGACCTACACTTACCTAGCGCGCCGACAGTTGACCTCTTGGCCTGCGTGGAATTCCTCTCCGAGGCCTCGCGCTATGTTGGCGTGTCCCAGGGGCGTAGTTAGTGCGAAGCATCCCCTGGGATCACGTGAGTAACAGGCAGCCAATCGGAGCAGGGAATGCTCCATTCATAAGTCTTGACAGATAGGCCTGTCAAAACGTATAAATGCTGAGGCTGTAAAACTGTACTTTACCTTCAAATAAAAAAATTTTTTAAATCACACTTTGTAAATAAACTATAAATGACATTAAATAACTATTTCAAACAAAAATTTACATTTTTGAAAAATAATTTTATAAAAAAACAGGGCTAAAAATAAACTTACCTTTAAAGTATTTAAAAGTAAAAAACCTGTGGAAAAAATGTTTTAATTTTAAATAATTGACCACTTACCTTTGAAAATGAAGTCCTTGCGGCTGCTTTTTACATTTCTAAAATGTACAGACTTACCCGCACGTTAAAACCTGAAAAAAAAGTTCAACGCGCACACTCCCGCGCGCGCGCGTTCGACCTCTGAACCCCTTGGTTCAGAGGATCGGAAGTGTCGGTTTCCCGCGTATGCGTAGCGCATGCAAGATTCCGGCACTTCCATCGGGTCCACGCGTGAGTACTCCATCCGTACTCACGCGTTGGGACCCGAATTTCTGGGCCAATACCTGATCATTTATCTCATTGCTTTTGTGGAACCTTGCTGTTTTCAAATGGCTGCCACATTTTCCTACATGACAACAATAACTACACTTCAGAAGTACTTCATTGGCTGTCCTGAGGTCTTGAAAGGCACAACATAAATGCAAGTTCTTTATTTCAGGGTCTGTAGTAGACTTTTCAGTATAAAATGGATGCTGCATGGGAGGCCTGTTCCTTCATTTTGGGTCTTTGCTGTTAAGAGAATTGATGTTCTGCTATTTTCTATGTAGCTGTTTCTTATTCAATACTTCTGTGCTATATTTTTGTTGTGGAAGAAAGGTTAGTAAAACCTATTGTAACCTTACTGAAAGCTTCTTAAACCTGCACTGCATCTGTTACCTCTGCCGAAGCCCCAGGGAATGGTCCAATTGATTGGCAGTGACGTAGGCTGGGATTTTCTGTAATCCTGCCTGAAATCATGCAGATAGAGGCAGAGAAAGAAGGAAAGTGTGCATAGTGCGGTTGACAGCTGTCTCACCATTTAACTTGTATATCCTTCCCCCGCCTCGACCACCGCCGACCTCCTGCCCCGCCTCCCACATGTAAATGTCTTCGCCCCAAAGAGAAGAATCCTGGATGTGCTTTTCCTACAGACATTTATGTTTATCACTTTTATATTATTTGGAAATAGAGGGAAGTATATCCAAATATGTAAATGATATTAAGCTAGAAGGTCCCAGTAAAGCAATGCCTCGATTTCAAAATTCTCAAACGGTTTTCAAAGCCATCCTTGGCCTCACCCCTCCCTATCTCTAATCCCCCCTCCTTAACCAAGCTTTTGGTCATCTGTCCTAATTTCTTATGTGGCTCGGTGTCAATTTTTTGTCTCGGCACTCCTGTGAAGCACCTTGGGACGTTTTACTATGTTAAAGGCACTATATAAATGCATGTTGTTGTTGGTGTAATGAACTTTGAAAAAGGGAGCACAACAATGCAAAAGGACATAGATTAAGCAAGTTGGAAGACCTCCCCTCCCCTTTCAGCATTCCATAAGGACAGCTCCCTCCGAGACACCCTAGTCCACTCCTCTATCACCCCCAGCACCCCTTCCCCTTGCACCTTCCCGTGCAAGCACAGGAGAACACCTGCCCTTATACCTCCCCCCTTCACACTGTCCAGGGCCCCAAACACCCCTTCCAGGTGAAACAGCGATTTACTTGTACTACTTGCAATCTAGTATACTGTATTCGCTGCTCACGATGTGGTCTCCTCTACATTGGGGAGACCAAACGCAGATTGGGTGACCGCTTTGTGGAACACCTCCGTTCAGCCCGTAAGGGTGACCCCGAGCATCCTGTCATTTTAATTCACCGCCCACTCTGCCAGTGCATTTCACACCTAATCTAGAGCCGTCTTTTGTCTCCACTAGTCCTATCACCATCTCGTCTCGTTTTGAATACCTCTTAATGTCTCTTCTCTTTTGTTCTCTCCCAGCCTGGCCTCTTAATCCCTTTCATTTCCTGTGCTTCTTTAGTCTTGACAAAGGGGCTTTCACCCGAAATGTTGACTCTTTTGTCTCCACGGATGTTGCCTGGCCTGCTGAGTTTTTCCAGCATTTTCTGTTGTTATTTAAGTTAGAAGAATGATGGGAAATGCAGCTACATTAAAGCAACTTTTTTTTTTTTTTAATATATTCGTTCATGGGATGTGGGTGTTGCTGGCAAGGCCAGCTTTTATTGCCCATCCCTAATTGCCCTTGAAGGCCACCTTCTTGAACTGCTGTAGTCCATGTGGTGAAGGTACTCCCACAGTGCTGTTGGGGAGGGAGTTCCAGAATTTAAGCAGCAACGATGAAGGAATGGCGATATATTTCCAAGTCAGGATGGTGTGTTACTTGGAGTGGTGGTGTTCCTATGCGCCTGCTGCCCTTGTCCTTCTAGGTGGTAGAGGTCACGGGTTTGGGAGGTGCTGTCAAAGAAGCCTTGGTGAGTTGCTGCAGTGCATCTTGTAGATGGTACACACTGCAGCCACGGTGCATCGGTGGTGGAGGGAGTGAATGTTTAAGGTGGCGGATGGGGTGCCAATCAAGTGGGCTGCTTTGTCCTGGATGGTGTCGAACTTAGAGTGTTGTTGGAGCTGCACTCATCCAGGCAAGTGGAGAGTATTCCATCACACTCCTGACTTGTGCCTTGTAGATGGTGGAAAGAATTTGGGGAGTCAGGAGGTGAGACACTCGCTGCAGAATACCCAGCCTCTGACCTGTTCCAGTAGCCGTCGGCTGCATTGAATGAGAATACATTTAATATTTCCAGCACTAGTTGTTAACCATTTTACAAATGGAATGAATTAAATAATGTGCACAAAGGTTAGCTCACATAAATGGCCGCCTGAATAAACAGTTATTTAGAATAGCAGTCATAATAACAAACATGTATATGGCAGCCAATTTTGGAACCAGATTTGCTGGTAATTAACAGTGCTAGGAGATAAATATAGATGGCTTAACCCAAGTTGTGCTGTCAAAACAATTTAGGGGCGTAGCCCAGCACTGATGCTGTCCCATTTCATACTTGAGCCTAGTTTACTCTGGGGGGAATTTTGCCAGCTGCAGGGAGGCGGGTTTGGAGGCGGGACTACAGGAAGATGGCAGAAACTGGGAGCGGGTACCAAACCCGCTCCCAACCCACCTCAGTGTCATCTTCCTGGGAGATGGGTCCCCGACTCACGCAGGGACCCATCTCAGAGGTGGGAAGGGGATTACAGCCACTTAACTGCCTATTAACAGGTAGTTAACAGGCAGTTAAGAGGCTTATCCCCATTTTACCAACACAAATGCAGGCTTCCCGATGTCAGGAAACCCCGCCAGGGTCAGCGAGGTGAGCAGTGGGTCTGCAGGGGTGAGGGGTCGAAAGTGCGCTGTGGAGGTGAGTGATTGGTGCAAGTGTGGAGAGGTAAGTATGGGAGGTGAGTGAAAAGTGTTAGAAAAAGTTTCCTTACCTTGTTTTCTTCCTGCAGGCTTCAACCCTTGGAGATCTGGAGGCTCTTGATCTCCATGGCAGAGATGACAGAATAGCTGCTGCATTTTCCGATGCAACAGCCATCTGATTTCTGCTCAGGAAAGAAGTTTGGTGAGTCTTGGGTACAAGGACTCACCAAAGAACAGAGATCGTCAGTGTTTGACAGCTTCTCAAAGCTGTCAAATGATGAAAATTAATCTGTCAAAAATTTGACAGATGAAACATCATATGCTGACATTCTCGGTCACTGGCTTTCCCTTAATTGGCCTGCTAAGCCCGCAGGGCAGGCTTAACAAGGTCAAATAGCGTGGGTTGGTTGGATGTCGTTGGGGGTGGGACTGAAACCCGACAGCCAGCAGTCCCACCCCAACACGTCCCCCATTGATAAAATCCAGCCCCATGTTTCAAATACTCCAGAAAAGTAACATTTAAAATTTGGTGTCTATTAAAGTAGAAAGATTGTAAACTCCAGTTAAGGTTGTTTCAGTAGCAAAAATATGTATTAGGATAGTGTTATTTGCTGTAGATTGGGATAGACAATACGAATAGGAATCTTGCATTTTCCATGATTAATTTTACCAATATTGACTGAGATCATCTAGAATGGTTTGATTTTTTTCCCCTCTCTTGCTTCCCTTTTGAAGAATACCAGAATATTTTCTGTTTTCTTCTCTTTATCTCTGTCTCACATAACAGACTTGTTATTTAAAACATCTCTTTTTTTCCATCTCTCTCAATTATATTTACCTTTATTAAGGAAGATCTTTACTTAGTGTAGGCATACACAAAAGGATTGATGTATTGCTAAAACACAAACTAAATAGATATAGGGGTGGAAAAAAAAGGTGGTTAACAGATTGTTTAACATTTGAAATGATTCAATTGCTAGAGAACATGAAGAAGGGATCCTTTGGCTTAGGTCCAAATGAAATCTCCCTTCATCTTTTTCTCAATGTCTATCTGCCTTCCTCCTTTGCCATCTCTTCCTCCATCATCTTTTTCTTCCCCGCTTCTCTTTCCCCTCCTCTCATACCTGTGAAACAGCGGCGCCCTCAGAAGTTAAAAATGTGCCTCAATGGGTTAGAATGCTCCCTCTCATTCAATCCAACCTTGTTGCCCCTTTGTTTTAACTGTAGAAATGCCAATTAAAATAAGTTTAGGCAGTTCCAGTCATTTCCTAAGTGGACTAAGTCACGCACTAAATTGGCACAAATTAACAATTTGATTGATTGAGAGGTCAGAAGGATGGCTAGTGTATGAAATACCACATTAGTTTCATAGGAGGGAAGGCAAGGTAAAGAAAGCTTTGTAAAGTATATGGTTTATATTATATCTGATTGTATATAAGAGCTGATGCTTTCACTGTTGCCCATGATTTTGAGCACAAATATTATTAAAAAACTTGCCTAAACTACTGCATTTGTAGTTGGTGCAAACTTTCAGTTCTTCCCATTTAGCAAGTGACTTTGCTAAACATTCATTTTTTTGATTCATCATGAAACTGGTTGGTTGTTTCCTTCACTATGCAATTTTGATACTGCCATGTCTGCACAGAGCAGGAGTGGGCTTGAACAGAGTGTTTTATTTGGGAATTTGGAAAGTGGGAATTTGGAGAAGGGGAAGGAGTTGTAGCTTTTTGCCTACATTACTTGTAGTGCTTTGTGTTGTGTATGTACCTTTAAGAGAATAACTGGTCTCAGACTGCAGTACCGACAGTGACCACCCCTGTATAAAAGGCGCTAGAGAGCCTCTGTTTAGATTCGTTATGGACTTCCACCAGTAAACATCTGTTGTTTTTCACTCCTGCTAGTCCGTGTCTAAATCATTCACGGACTTAACACTGGCGACGAGGTAGAAAGAACTTACCTACAACTCAGCAGCAGCTCCGACGACGTTGAAGGTCGGAAGAAGAAAAAAAAATAGAGTCCATTGAAACTCGAGGAACGGGCGTCGACCGTCAATCATCGGGTTCAAGGCTTTGCAGGAGCGACTTTCCAGAGCCAGGCTGGGTTCCTCGGTCTGTGGTTTCCCAGCTAATCGGGCTGGTGGCAGGTAGTGCTCTGATCCTTCCTGGGCTGCAACGGGGCCGGGCAGCGAGTCGGGTAGCAAGGAGAGAGAGAGAGGGTGGAGCATACAGGGCGCGGCCGGTGTTTCGAAGCTGGGCAGCGTTCGGATCTCAGAAGAGGGAGGGAAGTGTTCCAGAGGGTCCGCTCCACGACGGGAAAATAATAAAAGAAAAAGAATACGCGCAAGAAACCGTGGAAAGCAGCGCTAACAACAGCGGGGAAGAAGGAAAAGCGCGGGAGGCGCCATTTTGTTAAATCAGAGAAGAAGGAAAAGCGCGGGAAGTGCCATTTTAGATTTGCAAGATGCCGAAGACTGGCTGTATCACTGCTTTTGATAATACATTAGAGGACTGGACCACGTATGTGGAAAGAGTCGAGGTATATTTCGAGGCAAATGAAATAGCGGAGGGGAAAAAGGCATCAATATTGCGAAACGTAATGGGCGCTAGAACGTACGGCCTATTGCGGGATCTGATTACTCCAGCCAAACTGAAGGCGAAGAGTTTTAATGAAATTGTTGCTGTTCTACAGGAGCACTTAAACCCTGCACCGCTGTTGATAGCAGAGAGATTTAAATTCCACAGGAGAACTCAGCACAAAGATGAGAGCAATGCTGAGTATCTTACGGAACTACGCAAGCTATCAAAGCACTGCCAGTTCGGAGCAGGACTGGCAGATACCCTACGGGACAAATTTGTCTGTGGACTCCTGAGTGAAGGAACACAGAAGAAGTTACTCGCAGAAAAAGAGCTGACGCTAGATAAGGCTTTCAGCGTGGCAGTATCGTATGAAGCAGCAGCCAGGGGAGCTGCAGAAATTCAACAAAAACCACAGGAATACAGCACCCACGAAATGACACGGGGATTGGCAAAATGTTATCGCTGCGGCAGAACTAACCATGACCAGAAGGACTGCTGGTCCAAAGACAAAATATGCAGACAATGCGGGAAGATTGGACACATTGCACGAGTTTGTAGGTCTGGGAAGAAGACCAGCGACAACAAAAAGGCTACTAAGGAACCGTACAAGAAAGTACAAAAGATGACGGACAGTAGTTCCGAAGACCAGATGAGCGATAGTGAATCCGAGAACAGGAGATTAAGCTGTCTCAAACTTCACAATGTAATCGCAAAAGAGGATCACCGAACCATTTGGGTCACCCTCACGATAGCAGGGTCCCAAGTTAAAATGGAATTGGATACAGGATCAGCGCTAACCGTCATGAATCGACGAGACTATGAGCGGCTATTTTCACACATACCCTTGAGAGAGACATCCATCGTCTTGAGGACGTATACGGGGCAAAAAGTATACCCCAGAGGAAAAATAAGGGTGCCTGTCGAATACAATGGCAAGAAAATACGGAAATTGTATCTCTACATACTGCCAAATGGTGGACCACCGTTATTGGGACAGGAATGGATCAGGAAGATAAACTTAGATTGGCATTCCATTCATGCAATGACGGTGGACGGTAAAAAAGATGAAGACGTCACTCCTGGACGATTGTCAACAATCTTAGCTAACGCCAAAGAGGTATTTCAACAAGCCGCCTCGTTAAAAATAGAAGAGAATGCAGTTCCCAAGTTTTTCAAAGCGAGACCGGTACCATATGCAATTCGTCCAGCCGTCGAGGCAGAGCTGGAGAATCTGGAGAAGGCGGGCGTGTTGTCTAAGGTCGACTGGAGCGAGTGGGCGACACCCATCGTTCCTGTCATGAAAAAAACGTTAAGCAATAAGTCCGGAGAGCCAAGGAAGATTTGCATCTGTGGGGATTTCAAGGTGACGGTGAACCCTGTCCTTCACACAGTACAATATCCTCTTCCAAGGATAGAAGACATCTTCGCCTCACTGTCTGGAGGGAAGCGTTTTACAAAAATTGACCTAGCACAAGCATATTTGCAGATGGAGGTTGAAGAGTCCTCTAGGAAGTACCTCACGATAAACACTCAAAGGTCTTTACCAATATCATCGATTGGTATTCGGAGTAGCATCGGCTCCGGCGATATGGCAAAGAGCGATGGAACAAGTCCTGCAAGGGATTCCGGGGACTCTGTTACTTGGACGACATCCTTGTAACAGGTGAAGATGACAGTGAACACCTTAACAACTGAGAACAGGTGCCCACTAGACTACGGGAACATGGGCTGCGAGCCAACCAGCCCAAGTGCGAATTTTTTAAGAAACAGATATCGTATTGTGGCCACGTGATTGATGAAGAGGGGTTACATAAGTCCCCTGACAAAATTGAAGCGGTTGTTAAGGCCCCAGTGCCTGAAAATGTGTCGCAACTGAGGTCATTCCTCGGGTTGGTGAATTACTATCATAAGTTTTTGCCGAATTTGTCGACAATTCTGCATCCACTGAACGCCCTGCTACGAACGGGGGTAGCATGGAAATGGAGCAATGATTGTAAACGTGCTTTTCAGAAGAGTAAGGACTTAATCACTTCGAAGGAAGTATTGGCTCACTACAACCCAGCACTGCCAATCAGGCTGGCGTGTGATGCGTCTCCCTACGGCATTGGGGCGGTACTGTCACATAAATTCCTTGATGGTTTGGAGAGGCTGATAGCTTTTGCGTCACGCTCGTTAACTTCTGCCGAGCGTAACTACGCCCAGATTGACAGAGGCCCTCAGCCTAGTGTGGGGGGTGAAGAAGTTCAATCACTATCTGCACGGTCAAAAATTTACTCTACTAACCGATCATCAACCTCTTGTTTCCATTTTCAACCCTCAGAAGGACGTACCGATAATGACAGCACAACGGCTGCAGAGATGGTCCCTTTTCCTAGGGGCACACCAATATGTCATCGAGTACAGGGGAACTAAACAGCATGGAAATGCTGATGGATTGTCACGTCTACCGTTGCCGACGGTGGAAGAAGACCTTGCAGTGGATCCAATGGAGTTATTCCACTCGACCATAGTCGAATGTCTCCCTGTGACGAATGCAAACATAGAAAAGGAAACACGGAATGACCCGACACTATCACGGGTCTATGATTTAACGGTGAAGGGATGGCCAGCACATGGCGAACCACTGCTGCCAGCATTCTCGCCGAGAAGAGAACAGCTGTCAGTGTGCAGAGGAACCTTGATGTGTGGATCCAGAGTAGTAATTCCACCTAAGTTGATGGATAGAGTGCTCAATGAGCTTCATGAGGGTCATCTGGGTGGGGTACAAATGAAGAGCTTAGCCAGAGCATTTGTGTGGTGGCCGGGAATCGATAGAGAAATCGAAGAGATGACCAAGAGCTGTGCAGGATGCCAGAAGGTCCAAAACGCCCCACCACAAGCTCCTCTGCATCCATGGGATTGGCCCTCATCTCCATGGCAACGGGTGCACATTGATTTTGCTGGTCCCTTCATGGACTCGATGTTTTTAATTGCGGTGGATGCACAAAGTGGCCAGAGGTAATAAAAATGTCCTCAACCACCACGGAAAAAGCTATCGCAGTTTTACAAACCATATTCGCCAGGAATGGGCTGCCTGAATAGATTTGCTCTGACAATGGACCACAGTTTGTGTCTGAAGAGTTCCGGAGGTTCTTAAAGAACAATGGTGTTAAGCATTACACATCTGCCCCATATCATCCAGCCACTAATGGATTGGCCGAGAGGTTTGTCCAAACATTCAAGAAGGCTATCAAGGCAATGTGTAATGAAGATATACCCCTACAACACAAGGTGGACAACTTCTTGTTTGCCTACCGGAATGCGACACATGCGGTTACCAACCAAACTCCAGCCATGATGTTCTTCAATCGAAGACTACGATGCCGCTTGGATTTGGTTAAGCCAAACGTCCAAAGAGATGTGGAGAACAGGCAGTTTCAGAATATGAATGAAAGGCCGACCAGGAGTTTTAAGATAGGTCAACCAGTTTTGGCCCGGGACTACCGCATTGAGAAATGGCAGCCAGGAACGATTTGTACACGACAAGGACCTCTCATGTATACCGTGGACGTTGGGGAGAGCATTGTAAGACGCCATGCTGACCAGATTCTAGAGTCACTGGAAAACGTCAACTCCACACCACGATCTGATACACCTGGTAATGAAATCGACGTTCCAATTGCAGCTACCGCAGAACCGGTAATATTGGAAGCAGATGAACCAAACAACGACATTGATTTCGACTCAACATTGCCAGAAGAACCTGATACTCCTAAGAGGCGTTATCCAGACAGAATCAGGAAGCCTCCTCAAAGACTGAACTTATAATTGCTTAAACTTAACCAATGTATCTAGCAACAGTAATTGTGATTGTAATTCGTTATCATTAGTGTTAAATGAATGTTATGTACTGTTTATCTAAAAGGGGAGGAATTGTAGTGTATGTACCTTTAAGAGAATAACTGGTCTCAGACTGCAGTACCGGCAGTGACCACCCCTGTATAAAAGGCGCTAGAGAGCCTCTGTTGTTTAGATTCGTTATGGACTTCCACCAGTAAACATCTGTTGCTTTTCACTCCTGCTAGTCCGTGTCTAAATCATTCACGGACTTAACACTTTGTATTACAGGTAGATATTTAATTTCAGTACCCTTAAC
The DNA here is from genome assembly GCF_052327205.1 of Somniosus microcephalus. Taxonomy (NCBI): domain Eukaryota; kingdom Metazoa; phylum Chordata; class Chondrichthyes; order Squaliformes; family Somniosidae; genus Somniosus; species Somniosus microcephalus. Next base: position 63,732,594 of record NC_140991.1, read on the forward strand.
TTAATCTAGATCAAGTAAGTCAATAAACTACACTGTAAATCAAGTTACTGAATTACAAATTTAATTAGATAAAACAAGGTCATATAGGGATGGCAGTGCAGGTGGTGTGCCGCAACTGCAACATGTGGGAGTTTGTGGAGAGCATTGTGATCCCAGACAAACACATTTGCAGTAAGTGCCTGCATCTTGAGGAACTTCAGCTCATAGATTGAGTTGGAGTCTGAGGTGAAGACATTGCGGGGCATCAGGGATGGGGAGAGTTACCTGGTCACTTTGATCCAGGAGGCAATCACACCCCTTAGGTTAGGTAGTGGTACAGGTCTGGTTAGTGGTCAGGGACAGGAGGGTGTGACTGCAACTCAGGCAGATAAGGGGACCCCAGATGCAGTGGTGGAGGAACCTCAGCCTTTGCCCTTATTCAACAGGTATGAGGTTCTTGCTGCGTGTGTGGATGAGGGGAAAGCCTGCAGGAGACCATTCAAGTGGAGGGAGTGAAAGGGAATGTAGTCAGGGGGATAGATACTGTTCTCTGCAGCCGTGACTGAGGGTTCCGAAGGTTGTGTTGTCTGCCCGGTGCCAGGGTTAAAGACATCCCCTCGTGGCTGGAGAAGAATTTGGAGTGGGAGGGGGAGGATCCAGTTGTCATGGTCCACGTAGGAACCAACGACATAGGTAGAACTAGGAATGAGTTTCTGCTGGGGGTGTTTGAGGAGCTAGGATTCAAATTAAAAAGCAGAACCTCAAAGGTAATAATCTCTGGATTGTTACCTGAGCCATGCGCAAATTGGCATAGGGACAAACAGATTAGGGCCTAGAAATTCAGTTGCTTGCGCCAGCCGGTAGCGCCTTAGGAGGAGGAGATGTTGGGCGATAGGCGGCTAGCGGCCGGGCGCAGCGCGATCTGCGCCTCTCCCCAACTTCACTAGAGATTTAGCGTCGGCGCAAAGTCTTTGCGCGCGCTCAGCTGCGCGCGCAGATCCGGACGTCATTTCATCGTGCAACGCCCCTTGTGCGCCCCAAACCGGAACTTCAGTGGCGCCCCCAGCGACTGGTAGAGGGGAACGGTTCCCAGTCGCTGCGGGGTATGGGGGGCGCTATTTAAAGGGGACTCCTCCTGCATTATAAGTGACAGCCATTTTGTGCCAATCCTTCTGTGTGAGAGACAAAGGCAGAGAGCTTTCTGCTTTGACTCAGCGCTCGCACAGGTACTTCTGGCTTCAGGCCAGAGCTTTGCACTTGGATTTCACTTTCAGTGCCATAGCCTTGAGTCGCCACATATACTGTAATGGGGGCTACAATGGGTGGAAATGTTGGCTTTCTGCATTGCATTCAAAGGGATCAGAGACACCGTGAGAGAGTGCCAGTCATGGCCAGACGGAGAAGGGCCAACAGGTGTCGGCACAGGAGGCCTTACCCACCCAGGGTATACCGCCAGCAGTTCTCATATCTGAACATGTCTGAGGAGCAGTGTGTTCGGAGGCTGCGATTCAGAAGGAAGGTGGTCACTGAGATCTGCCACCTGCTTCGCAGAGATCTGCAGCCACAGCTGAGGAGCAGGACGTCTCTGTCGGTGGCAGTGAAGGTGACGGTGGCTCTCAACTTCTATGCCACTGGCTCCTTCCAATCCGCTACTGGGGACATTGCCAACATCTCCCAGTTCGCGGTACATTGCTGCATCCGACAGGTGAACAATGCCCTTTTCAGAAGGAGACGTCAGTACATCTCCTTCCCCATGACCCTGGACAAGCAGCAAGAGCGTACAATGGGATTTGGAAGAATAGCGGGCTTCCCCAGGGCGTAGAACTGATGAACCAGCATTGGTCAGGCCTTGCTTCAGGGCTGCAGTGCGCAGGGCATGGCAGCCAGACACGTCCACCCTCCCCCTTTAAGAGCTGACCGGCACCAGAGTGTCTGCCGTCAATCAGCAACTCGCCGCACCTGCGCTGCGCCCGCCCTCGGGGGTATCGCCCCGGACCGCCGGCTTAGCGCCTAATGATAGTCGTGCATCGCCTGTTTTAGCGCAGCAGCAAACTCTTGGGGCGATGCGACTGAATATCGGCGAAGGTGGCGCGAACTTGCGCCGGGCGCAAACTTTAGCGGCAGCCCGACTGTAACGCCCCGAACGTGGCTATACTGAATTTCTAGGCCTAGAGGTTTAAATGCATGGCTCAAAGAGTGGTGTGGGAGGAAGGTGGTTTCAGTTCACGAGGCACTGGCACCAGTATTGGGGAAAGAGGGAGCTGTTCCGTTGGGACGGGCTCCACTTAAACCAGGCTGGGACCAGTGTCCTGGCGAACCGAATAACTACAGCAGTACATACATAGGAGCAGGAGTAGGCCACTCGGCCCTTGGAGTCTGTTCCGCCATTCAATAAGATCATGACTGATCCGATTACTCCACATTCCCGCTTACCCCCGATAACTTTTCACCCCCTTGCTTACCAAGAATCTATCTACCTCTGCCTTAAAAATATTCAAAGACTCTGCTTCCACCGCCCTCTGAGGAAGAGAGTTCCAAAGACTCACGACCCTCTGAGAAAACATTTCTCCTCATCTCTGTCTTAAATGGGCGACTCCTTATTTTTAAACAGTGAGCCCTAGTTCTAGATTCTCCCACAAGAGAAAACATCCTCTCCACATCCACCCTGTCAAGACCCCTCAGGATCTTACATGTTTCAATCAAGTCACCTCTTACTCTTCGAAACTCCAGCGGATACAAGCCTAGCCTGTCCAACCTTTCCTCATAAGACAACCCTGCCCATTCCAGGTATTAGTCTTGTGGTAAACCACTGTTACTGTTCACAACCGTTCACTATTGAATAATGTTGAGGAAGTACACATTACGGTCAGAGGACGGGAGGGGCCACTTAAAATCGATGCTCAGGCGCTCGAAGGGGCGGGTGGCCTTGATCGGGCTTGCTCTGTCCAGCCTATAGAAATGCGGTTTGCATTTGGCACAGGTTTGGCAGTTCCTGGTCATGGTCCTGACCTCCTCGATGGAGTAGGGCAGGTTGCGGGCCTTAATGAAGTGGTAAAGTCTGGTGACTCCGGGGTGGCAGAGGTCGTTGTGGAGGGTCCGTAGTCTATCAACTTGCGCGTTTGCGCAAGTACTTCGTGATAGAGCATCCAGGGGGTCGTTGAGTTTACCAGGCCGGTACAAGATATCGTAATCGTAGGTGGAGAGCTCAATCCTCCACCTCAAGATCTTGTCGTTCTTGATTTTGCCCTTCAACTTGTTATTAAACATAAAAGCAACCGAACGCTGGTCGGTGAGGAGGGTAAATCGTTTGCCTGCCAGGTAATGCCTCCAGCATCGTACCGCCTCCACAATTGCCTGGGCCTCCTTCTCGACAGAAGTGTGTCGGATCTCAGGACCCTGGAGGGTCCTTGAGAAGAAGGCCACAGGTCTCCCCGCCTGGTTAAAGGTTGCAGCTAGGGCGAAGTCGGATGCATCGCTTTCCACTTGGAAAGGGATGGACTCATCCACTGCGTGCATTGTGGCCTTCGCAATGTCTCCTTTTATAAGGGAGAAGGCTGCGCCTGCTTCTGCTGTCAGGGGGAAGGAGGTGGACTTCATGAGGGGTCTGGCTTTGTCCGCATAATTGGGCACTCATTTTGAAATGAGTGGATCGGAGCAGCCAAACGATCAGCCAAACGGCCAGCTACAACAGCCACAGCAGCCGGCCTGGCTGCGAGCCCTCCGACCGCCGTACCTGGATCTAAACCCACAGGCAGCGAACTCAGCCCTCGACTTCGAACACTGGCTGAGCTGTTTCGAATCCTACCTGGGAGAATCCGGCGTGCCTCCGGGATCCAAACTAAGAGTTCTGACCGCCCAGGTGAGCCCTAAAGTATTTGCATTCATCCGGGACCTTGCTACGTACGAGGACGCCCTCAACCTGCTGAAAGAGCAGTACCGGAGCCCTGTAAATTCTATGTATGCCAGACATCTCCTAAGATCCCGCTCGCAACAGCCAGGAGAGTCTGTAGATGAATTTTTACGGGCGCTACAAACACTCGGCAGGGACTGTGACTTTAAAGCTGTAACGGCTGCAGAAAATACTGAAGGGAATATCCGCGATGGCTTCGTGAAAGGCCTTCGGTCCGACTACTCACGGCAAAGACTGCTCGAAGCAAAGGACCTCGACTTGAATACAACAGCAGCCCTCGCTCGCTCTCTGGAAGTGGCCCATCGGGACCTCGAGGCGTACTCCAGGTACTGTGCTGCGCGACCCCGGGACTCGGGCCCGACTCCGGCCGCAATTCCCCTCGCACCGCCACCCCTGGGACCCACCACGGCGTCGGTGTCCCGGAATCGATCGGGACCGCCACCCCCGGGACCCGCTGTGGCAGCGGACCTCCGCGATCGGGCCGCCAGCTGCTTCTTCTGTGGCCAGGCGAGACATCAAAGGGCGCGCTGCCCTGCAAGGAACGCGACCTGCTCCGGCTGTAAAAAGAAAGGCCACTTTGTAAACGCCTGCAGGGGGAAAGCCACAGACGCCAGCATTGCCTCATGTGAGTTGTGGGGGCGGCCATCTTTGATCAAGGCCACAGATGCCAGCATTGCCTCAGGTGGGTCGTGGGGGCAGCCATCTTTGATCAAGGCCACAGACGCCAGCAGTGCCTCATGTGAGTTGTGGGGGCGGCCATCTTCTCCGCCATTTTGTCCAACTTCGTGGGGACCCGCGTCATGGGCGCCGCCATTTTGTTCGCCGCACTCGGCCGCCGTTCTGTCTCCAGACCCGACCACACTGGCCTCCGTCACGCTTGACCAAGCTCTCCCGCATCATCTGTCCAAGTCCATGATGGACATCGAAGTAAACGGCCACGCCACGTCCTGCCTGTTCGACAGCGGAAGCACGGAGAGTTTTATTCATCCAGACACGGTGAGCTGCTACTCCCTCACTGTCCGGCCAGCGCGCCATCGGATCTCGATGGCAGCGAAGTCCCTTTCAACAGACATTAGCGGCTACTGTGTAGTGACCCTGTTGGTTAGGGGCACGGAATATAAAAATTTTAAACTTCTCGTCCTGCCCCAGCTCTGCGCTGCCGTCCTACTAGGGCTGGATTTCCAATGCCACCTTCAAAGTGTCACTTTGGCTTACGGTGGACCCCTCCCCCCACTCACAGTCTACAACCAGCAAATTTTAAACCGCCCACCGCGTACCACCTGCGGCCTCTCCACCCTCAAAGTCCCGCCCCCCTCCTTGTTCGCTAACCTCACCCGTGACTGTAAACCCGTCGCTACCAAGAGCAGGCGGTACAGCGCCGGGGACAGAGCTTTTATTAGCTCTGAGGTGCAGCGACTCCTGAAGGAGGGCATCATCGAGGGGAGCACCAGCCCCTGGCGTGCCCAGGTCGTAGTCGTTAAGACCGGCGATAAACACCGCCTGGTCATCGACTACAGCCAAACCATAAACCGGTACACCCAGCTGGACGCATACCCCCTTCCCCGCATATCTGATATGGTCAACCAGATTGCACAGTACCGGGTATTCTCCACCATCGACCTCAAGTCAGCCTATCACCAACTCCCTATCCGCCCTGAGGACCGCCAGTATACCGCCTTCGAGGCGAACGGCCGCCTCTACCACTTCCTTAGGGTTCCCTTCGGCGTCACCAACGGAGTCTCGGTCTTCCAAAGGGAGATGGACCGGATGGTCGACCAGAACGCGCTTCAGGCCACGTTCTCTTATCTAGATAACGTCACCATCTGCGGCCGCGACCAGCAGGACCATGATGTTAATCTGGAGAAATTCCTCCGTACGGCCCAACGGCTGAATCTCACTTACAATAAGGAGAAATGTGTGTTTAATACCTCGCGCCTGGCCATCCTCGGCTGCGTAGTAGAGAACGGAGTCATCGGCCCCGACCCCGAAAGAATGCGCCCCCTCATGGAGCTTCCCCTCCCCCACTGTCCAAAGGCGCTGAAGAGAACCCTGGGGCTCTTCGCTTACTATGCCCAATGGGTGCCGAATTATGCGGACAAAGCCAAACCCCTCATGAAGTCCACCTCCTTCCCCCTGACAGCAGAAGCAGGCGCAGCCTTCTCCCTCATAAAAGGAGACATTGCGAAGGCCACAATGCACGCTGTGGATGAGTCCATCCCTTTCCAAGTGGAGAGCGATGCCTCCGACTTCGCCCTAGCTGCAACCCTTAACCAGGCGGGGAGACCTGTGGCCTTCTTCTCAAGGACCCTCCAGGGCCCTGAGATCCGACACTCGTCTGTCGAGAAGGAGGCCCAGGCGATTGTGGAGGCGGTACGACGCTGGAGGCATTACCTGGCAGGCAAACGATTTACCCTCCTCACCGACCAGCGTTCGGTTGCTTTTATGTTTAATAACAAGCTGAAGGGCAAAATCAAGAACGACAAGATCTTGAGGTGGAGAATTGAGCTCTCCACCTACGATTACGATATCTTGTACCGGCCTGGTAAACTCAACGACCCCCCGGATGCTCTATCACGAAGTACTTGCGCAAACGCGCAAGTTGATAGACTACGGACCCTCCACAACGACCTCTGCTACCCCGGAGTCACCAGACTTTACCACTTCATTAAGGCCCGCAACCTGCCCTACTCCATCGAGGAGGTCAGGACCATGACCAGGAACTGCCAAACCTGTGCCGAATGCAAACCGCATTTCTATAGGCCGGACAGAGCAAGCCTGATCAAGGCCACCCGCCCCTTCGAGCGCTTGAGCATCGATTTTAAGGGGCCCCTCCCGTCCTCTGACCGTAATGTGTACTTCCTCAACATTATTGACGAGTACTCCCGTTTCCCCTTTGCCATCCCCTGCCCAGACATGACCATTACCACGGTCATCAAATGCCTGAACGACCTGTTCGCCTTGTTCGGGTTCCCGAACTATATACATAGTGACCGGGGCGCATCCTTCATGAGCGAGGAACTTCGCCAGTTCCTGCTCGCGAGAGGTATTGCTGCGAGCAGAACCACCAGCTACAACCCCCGGGGGAACGGCCAGGTGGAAAGAGAAAACGCGACAGTTTGGAAGGCCGTCCTCTTAGCCCTAAAGTCTAAGGGCCTCCCAATCCTTCGCTGGCAGGAAGTCCTCCCGGCAGCACTCCATTCCATCCGGTCACTGCTTTGCACTGCCATTAACGCCACCCCCCCATGAACGAATGTTTGTTTTCCCCAGGAAGTCGACTACGGGAACCTCGCTACCAACATGGCTGACTTCTCCGGGGCCCGTCTTGCTGCGGAAGCACGTGCGGGCCCATAAAACGGACCCCCTGGTCGAGAGGGTGGACCTCCTGCACGCCAACCCCCAGTACGCCTATGTGGCATACCCAGACGGGCGGGAGGACACTGTCTCCTTGCGAGACCTCGCACCCTCGGGCACCCCCGAAACACCACCGTTACCCCCCACCACTCCCCCAAATCCAGCTCCTGTAGACGGCATGCCGGAACCTCAGGAGCCTTCGTCGACCACGCAGACACCAGCATTACCATCGGATACTGCACCACCGCCGCCGCTGCTGCGCCGATCAGAAAGGCTTACGAGGCCTCCTGAGAGACTGACATTCACGAACTGGTAGTACACTTCACCCCACCGGAGTCAATTTTAAACAAGGGGTGAATGTGGTAAACCACTGTTACCATTCACAACCGTTCACTATTGTTACACTGTTGTTATCAATGTTTACACTGTTGTTATCACCACACAAGGTTACCTCTTGCCACGCACACTGCTATACCTGGGCTTACCTCAGCTGACTCCGCCCATGGCTCCGCCTGCTTGCCCAGGTATAAAGGTGACCGCTTGGCTAGTATTCTCCCTTGTTGGAACCGATCGCCCACGAGGGTGGGCTCAATTCCCCTCACAATAAACGATAACATTCTATTAGCTTTCCTAATTACTTGCTGTACCTGCATAGTAACCTTTTGCGATTCATGCACTAGGACACCGAGATCCCTCTGCATCTCAGAGCTCTGCAGTCTCACCATTTAGATAATATGCTTATTTTTTATTCTTCCTGCCAAAATGGACAACTTCACATTTTTCCACATTGTACTCCATTTGCCAGATCTTTGCCCACTCACTTAACCTATCTATATCCCTTTGTAGCCTCCTTATGTCCTCTTCATAATTTACTTTCCTACCTATCTTTGTCTCATCAGCAAATTTAGCAACCATACCTTTGGTCCCTTCATCCAAGTCATTTTTATAAATTGTAAAAAGTTGAGGCCCCAGCACTGATCCCTGTGGCACACTACTCGTTACATCTTGCCAATCAGAAAATGACCCATTTATGCCTACTCTCTGTTTCCTGTTAGCTAGCCAACCTTCTATCCATGCCAATATGTTATCCCCTACACCATGAGCTTTTATTTTCCACAATAACCTTTGATGTGGCACCTTATCAAATGCCTTCCGGAAATCTAAGTACAGTACATCCACCGGTTCCCCTTTATCCACAGCACATGTTACTTCCTCAAAGAATGCTAATAAATTGGTTAAACATGATTTCCCTTGCACAAAACAATGTTGACTCTGCCTGATTACTTTGAACTTTAAGTGCCCTGCTATAAAGTCTTTAATAATAGCTTCTAACATCTATGACAGATGTTAAGCTAACTGGCCTGTAGTTTCTTGCTTTCTGTCTCCCTCCCTTTTTGAATAAAGGAGTTACATTCGCTAGTTTCCAATCTAATGGAACCTTCCCCGAATCTAGGGAATTTTGGAAAATTAAAACTCAACGCATCAACCATCTCACTAGCCACTTCTTTCAAGACCCTAGGATGAAGTCCATCAGGACCCGGGGACTTGTCAACCCGCAGCTCCAACAATTTGCTCTGTACCACTTGCCTGGTGATTATAATTTTCTGGAGTTCCTCCCTCCCTTCCATTTCCTGATTTACATCTATTTCTGGGATGTTACTTGTATCCTCTATAATGAAGACCGATGCAAAATACCTGTTCAATTCAACTGCCATCTCCTTATTTTCCATTATTAATTCCCCAGACTCACTTTTTAATAGGACCAAAGCTCACTTTGTTAACTCTTTTTTAAAAATATCTATAGAAACTCTTACTGTTTTTATATTGCTAGCTAGCTTTCTCTCATACTCTAATTTTTCTCTCCTTATTAATCTTTTAGTCATTCTTTGCTGTTTTTTATATTCTGTCCAATCTTCTGACCTGCCACCCATCTTTGCACAATTATATGCTTTTTCTTTAAGTTTAATACTATCTTTAACTTTTTTAGTTAACCACGGATGGCGGGTCCTCCCCTTGGAATTTTTCTTTCTTGTTGGAATGTATATATTCTGCGTATTTTGAAATATCCCCTTAAATGTCTGCCACTGCAACTCTATTGGCCTACCCCTTAACCTAATTTGCCAGTTCACTTTAGCTAGCTCTGCTTTCATGCCCTCATAATTGCCCTTATTTAAGTTTAAAATACTAGTCTTAGACCCACTCTTCTCTCTCTCAAACTGAATGTAAAATTCAGTCATATTATGATCGCTGCTACCTAGGGGTGCCTTCACTATGAGGTCATTAATTAATCCTATCTCGTTGCACAATACCAGGTCTAGTATAGCCTGCTCTCTGGTTGGCTCCAGAACGTGCTGTTGTAAAAAAAACTATCCCAAAATCATTCCATGAACTCATCTATGCTACCCTTGTCCATCTGATTTTTCCAGTCTATATGCAGATTAAAATCCCCCATGATTTTGCCGTACCCATAAAAACTGACTGTTAAAGCTTTTATAGATATGTAATGTAAAGGGAAAAAGATTGGTGAAGTCAAGCGTAGGTCCCTTACAGTCAGAATCAGGGGAATTTATAATGGGGAAACAAGGAAATGGCAGACCAACTAAATACATACTTTGGTTCTGTCTTCACAAAGGAGGACACAAATAACCTCCCAGAGATGCTGGGGAACATAGGGTCTGATGAAAGGGAGGAACTGAAAGAAATCAGTATTTGTAGGGAAATGGTGTTAGGGAAATTGATGGGATTGAAGGCCGATAAATCCCCAGGGCCTGATGGTCTACATCCCAGGGTACTTAAGGAAGTGGCCCTAGAGATAATAGATGCATTGCTGGTCATCTTCCAGAACTCGATAGACTCTGGAACGGTACCCATGGATTGGAGGGTAGCTAATGTTACCCCACTATTCAAAAAAGATGGTAGAGAAAGAGCGGGGAATTATAGACCGGTAAGCCTGACATCGGTAGTGGGGAAAATGCTAGAGTCTATTATAAAAGATGTAATAGCAGAGCACTTGGAAAGCAGTGACAGGATCGGACAAAGTCAACATGGATTTACGAAAGGTAAATCATGCTTGACTAATCTACTGGAATTTTTTGAGGATGTAACTGGTAAAATAGATAAGGGAGAACCAGTGGATGTGGTGTATTTGGACTTTCAGAAGGCTTTCGATAAGGTCCCACATAAGAGATTAGCGTGCAAAATTAAGGCACATGGGATTGGGGGCAAGGTATTGACTTGGATAGAGAACTGGTTGGTGGACAGAAAGCAAAGAGTTGGAACAAATGGGTTGTTTTCCGAGTGGCAGGCAGTGACTAGTGGGGTACCGCAAGGATCGGTCCTAGGACCCCAGCTGTTCACAATATATATTAATGATCTGGGCGAGGGAATTGGATGTAATATCTCCAAATTTGCAGATGACACAAAGCTGGGTGGGAGGGTAAGCTGTGAGGAGGATGCCGAGAAACTCCAGTACGATTTGGACAGGTTGGGTGATTGGGCAGAAACATGGCAAATGCACTATAATGTGGATAAATGTGAGGTTATCCACTTTGGTGGCAAAAACAGGAAGGCAGATTATTATTTGAATGGCAATAGATTGGGAGAAGGGGAAGTGCAAAGAGACCTGGGTGTCCTTGTGCACCAGTCGCTGAAGGTAAGCATGCAGGTGCAGCAGGTGGTTAAGAAGGCAAATGGTATGTTGGCCTTCGTAGCAAGAGGGTTCGAGTACAGGAACAAGGATGTCTTGCTACAGTTGTACAGGGCCTTGGTGAGACCGCACCTTGAGTATTGTGTGCAGTTTTGGTCACCTTACCTGAGGAAGGACGTTCTTGCCATGGAGGGAGTGCAGCGAAGATTCACCAGGCTGATACCTGGGATGGCAGGAATGAGGTATGAGGAGAGATTGTCTCAATTGGGCTTATACTCACTGGAGTTTAGAAGATTGAGGGGATCTCATCGAAACCTATAAAATTCTGTCAGGCTGGACAGACTAGATGCAGGAAGGATGTTTCTGATGGCCGGGGAGTCCAGAACCAGGGGTCATAGTCTAAGGATAAGGGGTAAGCCATTTAGGACTGAAATGAGGAGGAATTTCTTCACCCAGAGAGTGGTGAACCTGTGGAATTCTCTGCCACAGAGGGCGCTGGAGGCCAGTTCATTAAATATATTCAAGAAAGAGTTGGATATATTTCTTGAGGCTAAAGGGATATGGGGAGAAGGCAAGGACAGGGTACTGAATTTGGATGATCAGCCATGATCTCATTGAATGGCGGAGCAGGCTCGAAGGGCCGAATGGCCTACTCCTGCTCCCATCTTCTATGTTTCTATGACAAGCTCCCATTATTTCTTCCTTTATACTCCATCTTACCATGTGGTTACTGTTAGGGGCCTATACACCACTCCCACAAGTGACTTGCATTTATTATTTCTCCTCATCTCTACCCAAACCACTTCTACATCCTGGTTTCTTGTACTTAGGTCATCCCTCTCTATTGTGCTAATGCCATCATTAATTCACAAAGCCACCCCTCCACCTTTTCCCACCTTCCGGTCCTTCCTAAATGTCATGTACCCTTCAATGTTCAGGTCCCAATCTATGTCATCCTGCAGCCATGTTTATGTAATGACTATCAGATCATATTTATTTATTTCTATTTGCACTATCAGTTCATCGGTTTTTCGAATGCTACGTGCATACAGATGGAGCCTTTAGTTTTGTCCTTTTATTATTTTTGTAACCTCTAACCTTATCTGTTGATTTACTCTTAGATTTGTACTCTCTATCCCTTCCTGTCATGGTCGGTTTATCATTTCCCATATTAATACCTTTCTCTATTGCATTGTCTCTAATCTTTGAATTACCACATCTTCCCAAATTTGATACTATGCCCCCAATATTTAGTTTAATAAAGCCCTCTCTACCACCCTAGTTATACAATTTGCCAGAACACTGGTCCCAGCACGGTTCAGGTGAAGACCATCCCAACGATACAGATCCCACTTTCCCCAGTACTGGTGCCAGTGCCCCAGGAATTGAAACCCATTTCTCCCACACCAGTCTGAGCCACGCATTCATCTCTCTAATTTTATTTACCCTATGCCAATTTGCTTGTGGCTCAGATAATAATTCAGACATTATTACCCTTGAGGTTCTGCTTTTTAATTTAGCCCTAGCTGCTCATACTCTCAGCAGAACCTCTTTCCTAGTTCTACCTACATGGACCACGACCACTGGCTCCTCCCCCTCCCACTGCAAGTTCCTCTCCAGCCCAGAGCAGATATCCCGAACCCTGGCACCGGGCAGGCAACAGTCGTCTGGACTCTCACGCTTGGCCACAGAGAACTGTATCTATCCCCCCCTGACTATGCTGTCCCCAATTACCACTACATTCCTATTAACTCCCCCCCACTTGAATGGCTTCCTGTACCTTGGTACCACGGTCAGTTAGCTCATCCACCCTGCAGCCACCGCTTTCATCCATACAGGCCGCAAGAAACTCAAACTTGTTGGACAATTGCAAACGCGGAGGCTCCTCCACCTCCTGGGTCCCCATACCTGCCTCACTTGCAGTCACATCCTCCTGTCCCTGACCACTGACCAAATCAGAAAACCCTATCCCAAGGGGTGTGACTGCCTCCTGGAATAAAGTGTCCAGGTAACTTTCCCCCTCCCTGATGCATCAGTGTCCGCAGCTCGGCCTCCAGCTCATCAACTCTGAGCCGAAGCTCCTCAAGCCGCAGACACTTACCGCAGACATGTTAGTCCTGGATCACACTGGCGTCCAGGAGCTCCCACATACTGCAGTCAGAACACATCTGCTATCATTAATTTATTTTTATTAAAATAAACCCTACTGCTATGCTATGATAAATTGACCCTTAGTGTTAGGGGGATTAAATACGTAGGGTTACAGGGATAGGGTGGGGTATGTGTTGGTGTAGGGGTTACGGGGATCGGGTGGGATATGTGTCGGTGCAGGCTCGATGGGCCGAAATGGCCTCTATCTGCACTGTTGTGATTCTGTGATTCTGTGATTCTGTGATACACCTAATAAGAATTATTATTGCTAGTAAACTAGTACTAATGAAACCTTACAATTATTAATACATTTCCTGGGCTTTAAAAGATAAGGGAAGTGAGCAAAATACTCACCAACCAATCACTTACCCTTTTCCTTGTGATGTCACCTTTTATTTTTCTCCAAATGAGGTTGGGGGGGAGGGGGGGTGCGTCACAGAGCCGAACTCCCGCTGGTTCTCTGTCCCCTCTTGTGCAGCTTTTTAACTCCTGCTCTCCTGGAAGTTGACAAAGATAGAAAAAGAAAGGAACACCTCCCTCCCCGAACTCCCTCACTCACCAAATTCGTAGCTTTACACTCTGACAAACTACACTCTAGCCTCCCTCATTTATACTACTGAGATTTAAATAAGTGAGCTCTCTGGCGGTTAGAGCCAGATTCGACCAGTTAGTTAATTAATTACTCTCACCTGCTCTCCTGCACAGAGCTTGCTTAGCCCTGCCCAAGCCGGGGTGGGGGGGGGGGGGTGTGGCGGGGGGAGATTCAGGAAAGAGTAAATTTAAAAGCAGCGAGAGAAATGTCAAGGCTCTAGAGCAGAGTAGAGCTTTGGGTAAAAATAAGCAGTGTGTGTCAGGAAGGGGCAGAGAACGTAACAAAGGTAATAAGGCATCAGTGACTAAGGTGACATCAGGGAAAAATAGAAATAAGTCAAAGCTAAAGGCACTATATCTGAATGCGTGACGCATTCGCAACAAAATAGATGAATTAATAGCGCAGATAGAAATTAACAGGTTTGATCTAATAGCCATAACGGAGATGTGGTTGCAAAGTGGCCAAGGTTGGGAACTAAATATTCCAGGATACTTAACTTTTAGTGGTGGAAAGGGTGGACAGCTTTAAGTTCCTCGGAGTCCACATCACGGAAGACCTCTCCTGGTCCCTCAATACCTCCTCTCTGGTGAAGAAGGCCCAGCAGCGCCTATATTTCCTAAGGAGGCTGAAGGGATGTAATCTGTCACCCCTGATCCTCTCTAACTTTTACCGCTGCACTATAGAGAGCATCCTGACAAACTGTATCACAGTATGGTATGGCAGCTGTAGCTACTATGACCGGAAAGCCCTGCAGCGGGTAGTCAAAACTGCCCAACGCATTACCGGCACCCAGCTACCGACCATAGAGCACATATACCAGAAACGCTGTCTACGGAGGTCACGGTCCATCATCAAAGACCCTACCCTCCCCAGCCACAGTCTGTTCGCCCTCCTGCCATCTGGGAGACGCTACAGATGCATTCGCACCCGTACGACCAGATTTCGGAACAGCTTCTTTCCCAGGGCTGTCATCCTACTGAACTCCACAAATAAACTCTAAAGCCTGCACATCTGCCAATGCACTTTATTATGGTTATGTTTATGTTAATATACTACAAGCCAAATGTATGTTGAATGTTTAAATGTCTTAATCCAAATGTACACTCTCGGGAGCCGCAAGCCTACATTTCGTTGTACTGCACTTGTGCACTAACAATGACAATAAAAGTTGATTTGATTGATTTGATTTGAAGAGATGGGGAAAAAGGAAAAGGAGGAGGGGTAGCCCTGATAATAAAGGATGGAATAAAGACAGTAGAGAGAGAAAGGATCTTGGCTCCGAAAATCAGTAAGTAGAATCAGTTTGGGTGGAGCTAAGAAACAGCAAGGGGCAGAAAACATTGGTGGGAGTTGTTTATAGGCCCCCAAACGGTAGTTGTAATGTAGGGGAGAGTATAAATCAGGAAATTAGATGTGCATGTAACAAGGGTAATACAGTAATCATGGGGTCTTTAATCTACATATAGACTGGGCAAACAAATTTGCAGTAATAGTGTGGAGGACCAATTCATGGAATGTATGCAAGATAGTTTTCTAGATCAGTATGTTGAGGAACCATCTAGGGAACAGGCTATTTTAAATCTAGTATTGTGCAATTAATAACCTTGTAGTAAAGGGGCCTTTAGGGAAAGAGTGACCATAATATGATGGAGTTGTATATCGAGTTTGAAAGTGATTTAGTTAAATCCAAAACTAGTGTCTTAAATCTAAACAAAGCAAACTACATAGGTATGAGGGGCGAGTTGGTGAAGGTAGATTGGGGAACTACATTAAAAAGGTATGATGGTAGAGAAGCAATAGCTAGCATTTAAAGAATTAATGCATAATTTACAACAAATATACATTCCTTTAAGGCACAAAATCCCCACAGGGAAAGTGGTCCAACCGTGGCTAACAAGAGAAGTTAGAGAGTATTAGATCAAAGGAAGAGGCTTATAATGTTGCCAAAAAAAGAGTAAGCCAGAAGATTAGGAGGATTTTAAAATTCAGCAAAGGAGGACCAAGGAATTGATAAAGGGAAAATAGAATATCTGAGTGTAAACTAGTGAGAGACATAAACAGACTATAAAAGCTTTTATAGTTATGTATAAAGGAAGAGGTTAGTGAAAGTAAATGTGGGTCATTTGCAGGCTGAGACAGGGGAAATTATAATGGGGAATAAGGAAATTGCAGAGAAATTAAACAAATACTTTGGCTGCGATTTTATCAATGGAGGCGGGTTGGGTGTGGGTCAGGTGGTTTCTGGCTTCCAGTTCTGCCCCCAGCTGCATTCAGCCTACAGACGTGATTTTACGTTGATTGACCTTGTTAAGCCTGCCCTGCGGGCTTGCCGGCCAATTAAGAGGAAGCCGGTCAGATGACATCATTTGATGATGCGTCATGTGCCAGTTTCCTTAAAGGGACCATGCACAATTTTTCTTTGACAGTTGATTTCTTAGTGTTTGACAGCATTGAGGTGCTGCAAACACTGATAATCACTACACAAAGGTGACCTCTTGCACCCAGGCTCTCCAACGACTCCCTCCATAGGCTGGAATAGATGGCAGCTGCAGGTGAGGTGACAGAAGCGATGTCACTGGAGAGAGAGGTTCTCCCAATGAGGTGGCACTGACCATGGATTTAAAAACTTGTAACCTACAGAAATGTGTAAATGTATTAAAAATGCATTTCCTAACATTTTCTTACCTCTGAGACTCACCAGTGCAACATTGGATCCTTCACACCACTTCTGCAGCTGTCATCAATCCAGAAATATTACAGCAGACTCAACATGCCACACTTACCTGGCGTCATGTCCAGACGTCGGGAAACCTGAGGCAGAAGCGGCAAAATTTTAAAATTACCTACCCGTTAATAGGCAGGTAACTGACTTTAATCTTCTTCCCGGCAGTAGGTGTCAGGTCCATGCGCAAATCAGGGACCCGACATTTGGGAAAATTGTTTGGAGGTGAGATCGCAACCCGCCGTCAATCAAAACGATTTTACCCTTTGACCCGCCTCCAAACCCGCCCTCTGAGTGCCAGCAATATCCAACCCTTTGTTGGTGTCTTCAAGGAAGATGCGAAAACTTCCCGGAAATAGTGGAGCACCAAGGGTCCAGCGAGAATGAGAAACTGAAGAAATTAGTAATAGTAAAAATTAAGTACTGGAGAAATTAATGGGACTGAAAGCTGATAAATCCCCATGACCAGATGGCCTACCTCCTAGGGTTTTGAAAGAGGTGGTGATAGAGATAGTGGATGCATTTGTTGTCATTTTCCAAAATTCCATAGATTCTGGAACGGTTCCTGTGGATTGGAAGGTAGCAAATGTAACCCCATTATTTAAGAAAGGAAGGAGAGAGAAGACAGGGAGCTACAAACCAGTTAGTCTGACATCAGTAGTAGGGAAAATGCTAGAATCTATTATTAAGAATGTGGTAACAGGGCACTTAGAAAATAATAATAGGATTGGGCAGAGTCAACACGGATTTATGAAAGGGAAATCCTGTTTGACAAATCTGTTGGAGTTTTTTGAGGTTGTAACTAGCAGAATAGATAAAGCGGAACCAGTGGATGTGGTGTATTTGGATTTTCAGAAGGCATTCGATAAGATGCCACACGAGGTTATTAAACAAAATTAGGGCTCATGGGATTGGGGGTAATATACTAGCATGGATTGAAGATTGGTTAACGGAAAGAAAACAGAGAGTAGGAATAAACGGGTCATTTTCGGGTTGGCAGGCTGTAACTAGTGGGTTACAGGAAGGATCAGTGCTTGGGCCACAGCTACAGGAAACTCTCGATTTACCGGCACCCAAACAACCGGAAATCTCGGTTAACCGGCAAAATTCAGGAGTAGGTTCAGTTAAGTTTTTCTTCATATTAGTGGCCGTTTCTTGATTCTTGGCTGTGTAATCGGGGGTTCCTGCACTTGTTGCTAAGCAACAGGGACGCTTGGTCTGTGGTCGGGCTTCTTGCAGCTGTTGCTAAGCAACAGGGAAGCTTGGATTTGTTGCTGTGTACGAGCTCTCGTACCTTTTAACTAACTCTTTGTAATCCATACTTTGATAAACCGGCACCACGCCGGTCCCGTCTGTGTCGGATAAAAAAAGAGTTTCCTGTATTCACAATCTACTGTACATCAATGATTTGGATGAGGAGACCAAATGTAATATATCCAAATTTACTTATGATACAAAGCTGGGTGGGAATGCAAGTTGTGAGGAGGATGCAAGGAGGCTTCAAGGGGATATAGACAGGCTAAGTGAGTGGGCAAGAACATGGCAAATGGAATATAATGTGGAGAAATGTGAAGTTATCCACTTTGGTAGGAAAAATAGAAAAGCAGTATTTTTTTAAATGGTGAGAGATTGAGAAATGTTAGTGTTCAGAGGGACCTGGGTGTGCTTATACACGAATCACTGAAAGTTAACATGCAGGTACAGCAAGCAATTAGGAAAGCAAATGGAATGTTGGCCTTTATTATAAGAGGATTTGAGTATAAGAGTAAAAACATCTTACTGCAATTATATAGGGCCCTGGTGAGACCACACCTGGAGTACTGTGTGCAGTGTTTGTCTCATTACCTAAGGAAGGATATACTTGTCACAGAGGGAGTGCAACAAAGGTTCACCAGACTGGTTCCTGGGATGGGGGGATTGTCCTATGAGGACAGATTGAGTAGACTAGGCCTATATTCGAGTTTAGAAGAATAAGAGGTGATCTTATTGAAACATAAAATTCTTACAGGGCTCGACAGGGTAGATGTAGGGAGGATGTTTCCCCTGGCTGGGGAGTCTTGAACCAGGGGTCACAGTCTCAGAATAAGGGGTCAGCCATTTAGGACTGAGATGAGGAGAAATGTCTTCACTCAGAGGGTGGTGAATCTTTGGAATTCTCTACCCCAGAGGGCTGTGGAGGCTCAGTCGTTGAGTATATTCAAAACAGATCGATAGACATTTGAATATTAAGGGAATCAAGGGATATGGGGACAGTGCAGGAAAGGGGAGATGAGGTAGAAGATCAGCCATGAGCTTATTGAAATGCGGAGCAGGTTCGAAGGGCCAAATGGCCTACTCCTGTTCCTATTTCTTATGTTAGTATAGATTCCAGGATTTTATACATTATTAGAAAAGCCTACACAAGAGTCCCCTATGTAGATGTTGTAGCCAATATAAACTGTCTCTAAGCCAGGAAGAAATTGAGCTTGATATATGGGTATTATGTGCAACTGTTTTGTTGAACAATGAAAATCATATGTAAACTGTGTCAACTGTATAAGACTTTTGATTCTCTAAAGAAAATTTACTCGATGCTAAAGGTGCCATTATATAAATGCAAGTTATTGTATATAGAAATTCTTGTCAACTTAATTTTTTTTAAATTCTTATTATTAGAACTTTGCATTACAAAAGAAAGCCCCCTCTACTCGCAAGACCCAGAAAACAGAAGTACCTATTAATGAGGAACTTGACCAGAGTGAAATGTTTAATGAACATCAGGACAAGAATAAACTTGAGAGGAAAAAACCACCCCCAAAGCCGAAGCCAAGGGATACAAAAAAAGAAGAACCTTCTCACATACATAAGAATCTGGAGGCATCTCATCAGCAGTCGTAAGTGACTGATGTTGGAATGTTGTGAACAAAGGAACGTGTGGCTTAGTATAAAAGTGACGAGAAATATATTTGCAGTTTTATAATAAAACTGAGTTTTCCCAATGTCTGGACGTCACAGAAAACCAAACAAAATTTGTCTTGGAAGTAGGATAAATAAAACACAAAGGCCTAGAAATTGGTCCAAAATGTCAGGGAGGATGTGTGTGCACACTTCCAGCTGGAAGTGTGGCGATTGTCATATTGGGCAAGTACAAACCAAGAGGCGTCCTTTACCCACACCTCAAGCAGACATTGGCCCAGAACTTGGTGTCGGGGGCTTGCCGCGCGTGCAAGCCCCCGATGTGCACTTACCCGGCGCGCCGACATCTGAAACCTGGCCCGCAGTGGATTTCCTGTCAGTGGCCCGGTTCTGATGTCGGCGCGCTGTGCTAACCTGACCCAGCGGCGTAGTTAGTGCGATGTGCTGGCTGGGATCAGGTGAGCACTGTTCAGCCAATCAGGGGAGGGGAAACTTCATTCATAAGTTTGAGAGTAAAGACTGTCAAACTCATGAAAAGTACGACACCCCAAAACACTACTTAAACTTCAAATAAAATTTTAAAAAGCATCCCAATAATTAAATTAACTATGAATAACTTTAAAAAACTATTTTAAACAATTAATCAAATTTAAAAAAAAAAAAAAAAAATTTTTAAATAGGGTCTATAACTAAACTTACCTTACTGTAGATTCTTTAAAAATAATAAACCTGTGGGAAAAAAAATTCTAAATTGTACTAAAAGACCACTTACCTGTAAAACTAAGTACTTACGTGTGGTTTTTCAATGCGTAAAAACCGGAGCCCTTTACACATGCGCAAATCTGTAAAAATACAGGAAATCCAAGTCGCACGCGCTGCCCAATACCGCGCATGCGTTCAGCCTCTTAACCCCTTGGGTCAGAGGACAGGAAATGCCGGTTTTCAGCGCATGCGCTGTGCATGCTGAAAACCGGCAATTCCTCCTGGCACACGCGTGAGTACCCTGTCCGTACTCACGCGTTGTGACAGGAATTACTGGGCCATTAGCGCCTTTGCATTGCATATGCAAATAAGGGGCCTGAGTGGAGGAGCAGAAGTGGCTTCCCCACGAGGCCAAATCTGCCAGGAGCTGGACTGAGTGTCAGAAGAGGCTTAAATTTAATTTTTTTTTAAATTTTCTATTTTTAAAAAGGTTACCATGTGGACCAGGAGGAGTACTCGTGGGAAAATGAGGTCTGGGAACTAAAATCTTTCCAGGCCTCGTGAGCTTGCCAGTTGACCCAGCACCTCAATACACTGATTCTGCCTCCACTTAAAAGTCAACCGTGCCCCATGAGGAAACTGAGCCTCCCCGTCCCAAATTTACCCCTCTCCGCTGACCACAATTGCTACCTGATCCCCTCCCTTTCTCTGCCCCCTCCCCCCAATCCATCCACTTAACCTGACTGCCAGGGACCATTCTGGTGGGTCCCCAGCAGCAGTTTCCTGTCGCTTGAATTCCCATTTCCTCCCACTGGGGGACTTTAATCTACATATAGACTGGGCAAACCAAATTTGCAGTAATAGTGTGGAGGACCAATTCATGGAATGTATGCAAGCTAGTTTTCTAGATCAGTATGTTGAGAAACCTACTAGGGAACAGGCCATTTTAGATCCAGTATTGTGCAACAAGAAAGGGTTAATTAATAACCTTGCAGTAAAGGGGCCTTTGGGGAAGAGTGACTATAATATGATAGAATTATATATTGAATTTGAAAGTGATTTAGTTAAATCCAAAACTAGGGTCTTAAATCTAAACAAAGCAAACTACGTAGGTATGAGGGGAGAGTTGGCCAAGGTAGATTGGGAAACTACATTAAAAGGTATGACGGTAGAGAAGCAATGGCTAGCATTTAAAGAATTAATACATAATTTACAACAAATATACATTCCTTTAAGGCACAAAGACCCCACAGGAAAAGTGGTCCAACCATGGCTAACAAGGGATGGCAAAAGAAAGTATTAGATCAAAGGAAGAGGCTTATAATGTTGCCAAAAGAGTAGCAAGTCTGAGGATTGGGAGAATTTCAGAATTCAGCAAAGGAGGACCAAGAAATTGATAAAGGGAAAATAGAATGAGTGTAAACTAGTGAGAGACATAAAAACAGACTATAAAAGCTTCTACAGGTATGTAAAAAGGAAAAGATTAGTGAAAGTAAATGTGGGTCCCTTACAGGCTGAGACAGGAGAAATTATAATGGGGAAATAAAGAAATGGCAGAGAAATTAAACAAATACTCTGTCTGTCTCACAGAAGACGCAAAAAATTTCCCGGAAATAGTGGAGCACCAAGGGTCTAGCGAGAATGAGGAACTGAAAGAAATTAGTAAAAAAACAGTACTGGAGAAAGTAATGGGACTGAAAGCCGATAAATCCCCTGGACCTGATGGTCTACATCCTAAGGTTTTGAAAGCGGTAGCTATAAAGAGTGTGGATGCATTGGTTGCCATTTTCCACAATTCCATGGATTATAGAACGGTTCCCGTGGATTGGAAGGTAGCAAATGTAACCCATTATTTAAGAAAGGAGGGAGAGATAAACGGGGAGCTACAGACCAGTTAGCCTGACATCAGTAGTAGGGAAATGCTAGAATCTATTATTAAGAATGTGGTAACAGGGCACTTGGAAAATAATAATAGGATTGGGCAGAGTCAACACTAATTTATGAAAGGGTAATAGTGTTTGACAAATCTGTTGGAGTTTTTTTTGAGGCTGTAACTAGCAGAATAGATAAGGGGGAACCAGTGGATGTGGTGTATTTGGATTTTCAGAAGGCATTCAATAAGGTGCCACACAAGAGGTTATTAAACAAAATTAGGGCTCATGGGATTGGGGGTAATATACTAGCATGGATTGAGGATTGGTTAACAGACAGAAAACAGAGAGTAGGAATAAACAGGTCATTTTCGGGTTGGCAGGCTGTAACTAGTGGGGTACCGCAAGGATCAGTGCTTGGGCCTCAGCTATTCACAGTCTATGTCAATGATTTGGATGAGGGGACCAAATGTAATATATCCAAGTTTGCTGATGATACAAAGCTGGGTGGGAATGCAAGTTGTGAGGAGGATGCAAAGCGGCTTCAAGGGGATATATACAGGCTAAGTGAGTGGGCAAGAACATGGCAAATGGAATATAATGTGGAGAAATGTGAAGTTATCCACTTTGGTAGGAAAAATAGAAAAGCAGAGTATTTTTTAAATGGTGAGAGATTGGGAAATGTTGGTGTTCAGGGGGACCTGGGTGATCTTGTACACAAATCACAAAGTTAACATGCAGGTACAGCAAGCAATTAGGAAAGCAAATGGTATGTTGGCCTTTATTACAAGAGGATTTGAGTACAAGAGTAAAGATGCCTTACTGCAATTATATAGGGCCTTGGTGTGACCATACCTGGAGTATTGTGTACAGTTTTGGTCTTCTTACCCAAGGAAAGATACACTTGCCATAGAGGGAGTGTAATGAAGGTTCACCAGACTGATTCCTGGGATGGGGGGGAATTGTCCTATGAGGGGAGATTGAGTAGACTAGGCCTATATTCTCTCATGTTTAGAAGAATAAGAGGTGATCTCATTGAAACATACAAAATTCTTACAGGGCTCGACAGGGTAGATGCAGGGAGGATGTTTCCCCTTGCTCAGGAGTCTACAACCAGGGGTCACAGTCTCAGAATAAGGGGTCAACCATTTAGGACTGAGAGGAGGAGAAATTTCTTCACTCAAAGGGTGGTGAATCTTTGGAATTCTCTACCCCAGAGGGCTGTGGAGGCTCAGTCGTTGAATATATTCAAGACCGAGATCGATAGATTTTTGGATATTAAGAGAATCAAGGGATGGGGGATAGTGCAGGAAAGTGGAGTTGAGGTAGAAGATCAGCCATGATCTTATTGAATGGTGGAGCAGGCTCGAGGGGCCAAATGGCCTACTCCTATTTCTTATGTTCTTTGGCACAGTCCTCCTCCTTGGTAAACACTAATGCAAAGTACTCATTTAGTACCTCAGCTATGCCTTCTGCCTCCAACAATAGTTCTCCATTTTTGTCCCTAATTGGCCCCACTGCTCCCCTGACAAGCCTTTTACTGTTAATATGCCTAAAGACCACTTTTGGATTGCCCTTTATGTTAGTCACCAATCTAATTTTGTACTGTCTCTTTGCCTCTCATTTCCTTTTTCACTTCTCTGCTGTACTTTTTATAGTCAACCTGATTCTCCCTTGTATTATCAAGCTAACATCTATCAGACACCCCCTTTTTCTGCATTATCCTACTCTTTAGACATCCAAGGAGCTCTGGCTTTGGTTGCCCTCCCTTTCCCCCCTTGTAGGAATGTATCATCTCTTTAAAGGCCGCCCATTGCTCCATTACATTTCTACCTGCCCATCTGACTCCAATTTACCTGGGCCGGATCCCTATGTCGTTGGTTCCGACTTCTGGCTCTGCCCCTTCTCCTTGCAGAATGTTCTGCACCCTCCCAGTGATGCCCCTTACGCTGCCATATGGGTCTCACGTTGATGGTAGCAGAACTGCCTATGTGTCCCCCTGACTATCGAATCCCCAATTACTATTGCATTCTTACACTGTGCTGTAGTACCCTGCACAGTCCTTTGCCTCATGGTGCCAGGCTCACAACTGCGCTCTGAGGTGTCGTCACCCTCGCCAATATTCAATGCTGAATATTGGTTTGAGAATGCCACAGTCCCGGAGGATTCCTGCACTGCCTGCCTCTTCCTACCCTTACGGCTGGCCACCCACTTGCTATTCTTAACTATCTGGCTGCGGGGTGACCACCTCGTGGAATCTACAATCCAGGACACACGCAGCCACCCGTATGCCCTGCAGTGAATCCAGCTGCCCCTCAAGCTCACAAACCCTCCGTGCGAGTTCGAGCAGCTGGAGGCACTTCCTGCAAACATGAGCCTCCTGGACATATGAAGCATTGAAGTTTCCACATGGCACAGGAATTGTAGGGTACGGATCGCAGCTGTCCCTCCATTCTAATTAGAAACTTAAAATAAACTACTTAGATACAAGGTAATTTATATAATTGCTGTTAACTAGGTCTAAACCACACTGCAATTTTCTAGTCACTCCTCAAAACAAACTACCCAACAACTAAATTATTTACTCAAGCTTAACAAGAACCACAGAGAACCTAAATATTAGATACTTAACTTAGAATCCTCAGGTTCTGTGGCTCCACTCCTTCTTTTGATTTGGATGCAAGAAACCCCCTTCCTCCTCTCCACCAAATTCCTACTATCACCAAATTCTCAGCTTCCACTCTGTTTGTGATCCATTGCAATTTACCCAGCTCTGTCTCCAAGCTTTGTGCTTTTGCAAACTAGGGCCTAATATATACCTTTTGAGAGTCAAACAAGTTACAACTGCTTAATGAGGTTCCTCTTTTGGTAGGACCAATCAAAAATAAACAAATAAACTGTAACTAATAGAACTTTAAATAAACGTTAACAAATCAAATTAAAATTTGGTTATCCAAATCAATTATGCACTCCAGTCCCCGCGGCGCCCACCGGTCACGGAAGTACTCGAGCGTGCTGGCGGACACCGCGTGCTCCATCTCCAGGGCCACCCGGGCACGAACATGGCCGCAGAAGAGAGGAAGGCAATCTGGCTGGACGACCCCCTCTTAGAAACATAGAACAGGAGTAGGCCATTCGGCCCTTCGAGCCTGCTCTGCCATTCAACGAGATCATGGCTGATCATCCAAACCCTAGCACCCGGTCCCTACACCGACAGCCATCCCACCCAAGCCCTATCCCTGTAACCCCGTATATTTAATCCCCCCTAACACTAAGGGCCAATTTTTATCATGGCCAATCAACCTAACCCGCACATCTTTGGACTGTCGGAGGAAACCGGAGCACCCGGAGGAAACCCACGCAAACACGGGGAGAATGTGCAAACTCCACACAGACAGTCACCCGAGGCCGGATTTGAACCCGGGTCCCTGGCGCTGTGAGGCAACAGTGCTAACCACTATGCCACCGTGCTGCTCTTAATGAGGATCTAGCTCACAGCTTTTACCACCTAATCAAGCAACCACTTACAGCTGATTGTTTGTTAACTGCTACTGCAACTGACCTTGCAGTTTCTTTTATGTTACAAGACCAAGCTATATTTCAATCTGATGACGACTTACCTTATACCTACCAGTGAATTCCTACTATCACCAAATTCCCAGCTTCAACTCTGTTTGCGATTCACTCCGAATGCGATTTACCCAGCTCCGTCTCCAAGCTCTGTGCTCAAGCTCAAACTACTCCCAAATTATCTGAAGATCCAGTAGGAATAAAATGGGTTTTGTTCTCTTTTTATATACTTTTTTAAGGGTTCCAGTTGTAATTTGTTGATTTATACAAAGTATGATATCTGCAGTGCTCTCAAAAGTAGTTTTCCTTTTTTTTAAAGCTCAAAAGATGACAAAACTCAAGTGAAAGTTCATGATCCTAACAAGATTAAACAAGATAAAGAAAAAGATGAGATCATTACAACTGGGAAATACAGGTGCAAAGCATCTCAAGAAAGAAAGCAATTGATACAGAGAGTGTGAGTGTTTTTTTCTAATTTGGCTTTTCACATGGAGACTCAAGACTGAATATAATCTTCAGGTGAAATGGGGTTGAGGATAAATGACTCGGGCGTGCAGATGTAATTCAGTCCCTATTTTAAAGTCATACACTCTGTCCTTATTTTTGTAGTTCGATGATAAAGTTCTCTGTCGATAGAGGAATTACATTACTGGCAGGAGGATGTAATTAGAATGTGACACGTTTATATGGGCAGTTTCCCTTCTAAATGCGTAAAGTACTTAATACATTACTCGTGGCTCACCTGTGGCCTTATAGTAAGTTAGAGATTAAAATTTAAAGATTGCATGGATGAACTACAGAATTTGTTCATCCCTGTTTGGCATAAAAATAAAACAAAAAAGGTGACTCAACCATGGCTAACGAGGGAAATTAGAGATAGCATAAGATCCAAGAAGAGGACATATAAATTGGCCAGAAAAAGCAGCAAACCTGAGGATTGGGAGCAGTTTAGGATTCAGCAAAGGAGGATAAAGGGATTAATTAAGATGGGGAAAATAGAATATGAGAGTAAGCTTGCAGGGAACATAAAAATTGACTGTAAAAGCTTCTATAGATATGTGAAGAGAAAAAGATTGGTGAAGTCAAGCGTAGGTCCCTTGCAGTCAGATTCAGGGGAATTTATAATGGGGAACAAAGAAATGGCAGACCAATTAAATACATACTTTGGTTCTGTCTTCACAAAGGAGGACACAAATAACCTCCCAGAGATGTTGGGGAACATAGGGTCTAATGAGAGGGAGGAATTGAATGAAATCAGTATTTGCAGGGAAATGGTGTTAGGGAAATTGATGGCATTGAAGGCCGATAAATCCCCAGGGCCTGATAATCTACATCCTAGGGTACTTAAGGAAGTGGCTCTAGAAATAGTAGATGCATTGCTAGTCATCTTCCAAAATTCTATAGACTCTGGAATAGTTCCCATGAATTGGAGGGTAGTTAATGTAACCCCACTATTTAAAAAAGGTGGTAGAGAGAAAACGGGGCATTATAGACCGGTAAGCCTGACATCGGTAGTGGGGAAAATGCTAGAGTCCATTATAAAAGATGTAATAGCAGAGCACTTGGAAACCAGTGACAGGATCGGACAAAGTCAACATGGATTTACAAAAGGTAAATCATGCTTGACTAATCTACTGGAATTTTTTGAGGATGTAACTGGTAGAATAGATAAGGGAGAACCAGTGGATGTGGTGTATTTGGACTTTCAGAAGGCTTTTGATAAGGTCCCGCATAAGAGATTGGCGCGCAAAGTTGAAGCACATGGGATTGGGGATAAGGTACTGACTTGGATAGAGAACTGGTTGGCAGACAGGAAGCAAAGAGTTGGAATAAACGGGTCTTTTTCCGAGTGGCAGGCAGTGACTAGTGGGGTACCGCAGGGATCGGTGCTAGGACCCCAGCTATTCACAATATATATTAATAATCTAGACGAGGGAACTAGATGTAATATCTCCAAGTTTGTAGACGACACAAAGCTGGGTGGGCGTGTGTGCTGTGAGGATGCAGAGAAACTGTAGTATGATTTGGACAGGTTGGGTGATTGGGCAGATGCATGGCAGATGCCGTATAATGTGGATAAATGCGAGGTTATCCACTTTGATGGCAAAAACAGGAAGACAGATTTTTATCTGAACAGCAATAGATTGGGAAGTGCAACGAGACCTGGGTGTCCTTGTGCACCAGTCGCTGAAAGGAAGCGTGCAGGTGCAGCAGGCGGTTAAGAAGGCAAATGGTATGTTGGCCTTCATAGCTAGAGGATTCGAGTACAGGAGCAAGGATGTCTTGTTGCAGTTGTACAGGGCCGTGGTGAAACCACACCTTGAGTATTGTGTGCAGTTTTGGTCGCCTTATCTGAGGAAGGATATTCTTGCCATGGAGGGAGTGCAGCAAAGATTCACCAGACTGATACCTGGGATGGCAGGAATGACGTATGAAGAGAGATTGGGACGATTAGGCTTATATTCGGAGTTTAGAAGAATGAGAGGGGATCTCATTGAAACTTATAAAATTCTAACAGGACTAGACAGACTAGATGCAGGAAGGATGTTCCCGATGGAGGGGGAGTTCAAAACCAGGGGTCACAGTCTAAGGATAAGGGGTAAGCCATTTAGGACTGAGATGAGGAGGAATTTCTTCACCCAGAGAGCGGTGAACCTGTGGAATTCTCTACCACAGAAGGCAGTTGAGGCCAACTTATTAAATATATTCAAGAAGGAGTTAGACATATTTCGTAAGGCTAAAGGGATCAAGGGATATGGGGAGAAAGCAGGGACAAGGTACTGAATTTGGATGATCAGCCATGATCTCATTAAATGGCGGAACAGGCTCGAGGGGCCGAATGACCTACTCCTGCTCCTATCTTCTATGTTTCTATGTTAGACGATTTGCTGTTTTATAACAATCGGGATGTTTGTGCCATGTGGGATAGTCAGCGTCAGTGATTTACAGTGACTGAATAAGAGAAATTCCATTTTTATTAAAATATATTCAGATTTTTTGCTAGTGCTTTGGGGATTGAATTTCATAACTGTCCACTATTCTGTGAAAAATGTAAATGAGTGCCATTTATATTTTGCATATATTTTACCTATTTATTGCATTTCTATCCCACCTTATTTTTAAATCTGAGAATACATATCAAGATGGTATACAAGATGAACCAATTTAAGATGTCTGATATTTAGCAGCTTCAGTAGGGGGAATGTGGTTTAGCAACACTGGGTTAATCCTGTGTTTTGATGGCACTGGGGAATAGTCCGTGGGTTTCAGACCCCGTTTTCATCCCGCCTCCAAGAGGCGGGATAAGTCCTTCAGGCCCTTAACAACTACTTAATTGCCTCTATAATCCAATTTTGGGAGGCCTTTCTGATTTTTAGACATTTCCCCCATCTTACACGCCTCCTCTGAAACACGCCAGGTAATCCTGGCGGCCTCAGAAGTGGATTGCTTAGTAACAGCTGCAGCTCCACCATTAAAAAGGAGTTTTCAGCAATCATCATTTGCAGGTAGCAGAACTTTGTTGTCTCAGGTCTGGGGGAACTTTTAGCGGCCTACTCATTGTGGAAGTTTGGAGCGTGAGACCCATCTCCAGTGTGACCTCCTGGGAAACCCCTCTCCCCACCTTGACTGAGTGCTTTCTCAACTGAGGTATATAGCAGAAGCATGGGAACCATTTATTTCCTTTCCTCCTGGACATCAGATTCGGATGAAGACCAGCCGCAGCAGCAGCAGTACCCTGAACAACAGCAGGAGCAACAACAGGAGCACCAAGCTGCTGCTCACCCACCTGAAACTGCACAGGCCAGGAGGTGCCAGAGCGCGACCATGTTGCTGCCCGGGATGCAAGGGACACACTCATGTTGGCCAGATTTGCTTAGCCTGCACAATCAAACACTTTTGTCTCGCACCTTCTTACCAGAGCATCGACAATGGACAAGAACCTGCGGATTCCTATCACTCTGACCACCATACTGACAATTGCAAGTTGCCCTAAGCCCTCAATGTGAAAGTCCCATTTGCGAAATGACACAGGCCACAACTTCAACAGTTTGCCATCAAATCTGTTTATGATACCATGACAAGGATGGCTGGTCCAAATACAATACATCACAGCACCCAAGTGACTACCCTTGTGACTACTTGTGCATTATCTTCCTCTTACGCGTGCTCCTATGTGGTGCTTCCCCTGTGGCTTCAGCAGATGTGGAGGCACTCTCTTGCTGCTCCTGTCTCGACGCCTTTGGCAGGCGTCCTCTGGGGTTGCGCACCTGTGAGGGCTCGGCAACAGTCTGCTGCTCCTGCGGCTGTGCAGGGGCTGAGACGCCCATCTCGGTTGGGTGAGGACTCTGGTGGGGCTCTGACCAAGGGGCTTTGCAGTGGCATGGTCGTGTGAGTGCTTGGAGAGGAGCCCCCACTTCCTTGTTGTCTGCCACCAACATCCCTCTCGTGGATCAGCCCCACTTCAGAGCTAGCAAGTGGCTTGACAGCACCTTGCTGCACTTCAGGGGGCCATGAGGACCCGTTTCAGCACCGGAAGTCCTACTCCAGAGGACTTCCATGAAGGTCTGGTTTGTATGCTCAGTAGCTGACCATCGCCCCTCAAGAGATGTCATTCTATTCTGAACAATGACCATGTTTTCAAGACCCTGGCGACTAAGCTCCTCCATGGCTGTAGCCATCTTCTCCTCTACCGTAGCCATCCTCTCCTCTACCATAGCCAGCCTTACCACGGAGTAAGCCATCCTTTCCACGGAGGTTGCCATCCTTTCTGCGGTGATGCGTTCATGCGCTAATGCCTCCACAAAGGCTCTGCTCATGTTCGCACTGGACTCCTCCATTCGCCCCACACTCGCATCGACCCTGGAGACAAAACCTGCCAGAGACTCCTGCACTTGTTCTTGGAGTTCCAGCACCGCTCTCCTTCTGGATGGACCTGGAGGCACAGGGTCACCATGCAGCTGAGCCGAGCTGGCAGAGTCCTGCCCTCCGACGAGGACTCTCCACTGCTGTCCCTGTCTCCACCATCTGCTGATGCTCACTTGTGAGCTGTGATACACCAGGTGCCAACACTACTCTATCTCGCGAAGGTCCCACTGAGGTATGAGTGCCTGCGCTGGTGCTGGGTGCGCTGAATTCTGCTGACGCTGCTCCCTCAGAGGTTGCAGCTTTCTCTGAGGTGTCTGGAAGCTCAGGCTCTTCCTCCTGGACAGTGGGGACGGGGGCTTTCGGTAGTCCTGTGGGGGAGTAAAGGAAAGAGTTAGAGATGTGAGGTCAAGGTTACATGCACATTGAATGGTGCAGATAATCATAAGTCAATCTGTTAGAGCATCAGATTCATCATCAGTGACTCATGCAATGTCAATGAGAGAGATGCCAAACTATTCTATCACCAGCTTGCTGTGAGGCGCCCGTCTGTCCGTCTCCCATTTGGGAATCCTCCTTGATCCCGGCGATTTCCAGGGCCGCCTCCTCCCAGGCGGTGAGCTGGGCTACTGAGGGTGGCCCTCCTCCTGTCATGGCTCTTTCCCTCTTATTGTGGGCTCTCTTTTCCTGCAATGAGGGACACAAGTGGAGTTTGATTGAGAATGAAGGAGTGAGTGTAGAGAATGCATAGCATAGATGCTTAGAAGGAGACAAAGGGCCCTCCCTGAGTGTTGTAAGTTGTTGTTGTTGTTGCATCACAGTGCTAGGGAGTGTGAGGGCTACATGGTTGAATAATTAAGTTAATGTGACCACAGAGAGAGAGGCAATGGGTAAGGGTGCAGGGATGCAAGTGTCAAGTGGGATGTGGAGGAAGAGGTTAGCAAAGCAGTGAGGAGAGGCGATGAGGATCAGATTGAGGGAGATGGGAAAGTCATACTGACTTTTCTTGTGTGGAGAAGGTCATGAAACCTCTTCCTGCATTGCAGCCAGGTTCTGCGGCACATCGGTATGGAGTTGACCTCCTGGGCCACTTGCAGCCACACAGCTTTAGTCTGCTGGGGTGGCTTTTTTCTCCCTGAGGAAGGGAAGAGCACCTCCTTATTCAATCTTGCTCCCTCCACCAGAGCTTGGAGGGAGGGCTCATTGAACCGTGGAGCACACTTTTGCCTGCTGGTGGACATAGTCGATCAGTGAATTCCTGACTACAATCGCCATAAAGTTTGCAGTCTCCAGAAGAAGCAAGGCTGCTTGCAGGCCTTAAATCCAGCAGCATTGATGATGTCATTGGAGGCGACTTTCTGTATGAAGACTCATTTGGCTAGGGGTTCCCACACGCTGGAAATCAGTTGCCCGATTAGGGAAAAATCGCACTTTTTCCCCACTTCACTTCGGAGTCGGGGTCCTGACACGAATGCCACCCGACTCCCCAGCCCGCCCACATTGGCAAAATTGAGCCCATTGTGTCCAATTCTGGGCACCACACTTTAGAAAGGACATCAAAGCCTTGGAGAGGGTGCAGAGGAGATTTGGCTGGCGCCATCTTCGGCAGAGTCGCGAAAAGCGTGGCTGGCGTACCCATCTGTTGTGGGTGGGAGGTCATTTGTAAAATGCAAATTGGGGTCCTATGAAGTACATAGGAGTTTGATTGTAATTTTGACGTAAAAATGGTAATGCATGGGTCGCCAATGGTTTGCCCATTTGTACCAGCATTGAGTTGTCTAACCAGGGGACCTTAAAGGGATTTCTGGAAGCTGCTCAAAAATGACCCAAAAGTACTTTTAACTTTTATTTTTTGTGTCCAGGAGGAACAGTAATGCCCCTCCTTTGCCCCACAAAAATACTCCGGCCTGCTGCCAGCCCGTGGGCACTCTTCCCAGCTCCCCCAACTCTCGGCTGGCTCTGCGTAGGAACTAGTCAATTTCCCGCCCACCCCAACCGGCAAGCTATCTCAAAGTATTAGCCTGGGCCTCAAAATGACTCTGTTCTCATGACGGTTACAATGGGCGGGTGATGTGTGCACTCCACCAGCTGACCGCCCATTCTGCACCTAAACTTAAAATCTGTCTCACTGAGCTGAATGGACCTTCTGAAGTTTATAAAGCACTAAACAAAAGCTACAACAGGTGGGTAATTAATAAACTTTTTTCACACACATAGGCCTAGAAATTCAGTGGGCTGCGCCACCAGTTAGCGTCCAAAGAGGGCATTCAGTGGCTTTAGCGCCACTGGCCACACCTACCGCGATATTTAGCGGGGCGCTAATGGCGGCGTTAGCCTGTAGCGCTGCGCCGCCACCAATGACGTCATCGGTGTGCGCAGTGCCCCGCTCCCGCCCCAATGACCATATTTGGTCGCGCCCGCCTCTTTAGCGCCAGTCGCAACTAGCGACCGGTTCACAGGGGCCTACCTGTGGCGGTAGTGGCGCTAGTTAAGGTGGAGGTGCGGGCGGCCGCTTTTTTGGCGGCCGCCTGCCAGCACCTCCGTCCCCGGCCTCCTAAACCCCCCCCCCCGCGGCATTGCCGGCTGTTTCCCGAGAGCCCGGCACTTCTCCTTGGTGCCGGGCTCATTTGCCGGCACTCGTGTGCGAGGCTCACGCTGTTGCAGGCACCTCCCCCTTAACAGTGGGAGGAAGGCCTGCAGTACCGCAGTGTGCCGTGCCGCAGCGTGTGGCGCTGCGGCCCTTAGCGCGCCGATATTCAGGGTGAGCGCCCCAAGCGGGGCGTGGGAAGCCTCGAGTAGCGGCCTGCTTCCATTTGGGGCGCAGAAACTGAATATCCGGATGGCGCAAGTGGCTCCGCTCGCAGCGGTAATTCCAGCGCCCAGGTGAGCTTGGCGCCCCAAACGGCGCCCAACTGAATTTTTAGCCCTATGTTTCTATGTCTGCAAAGGGATATAGATAGACTAAGTGAGTGGGCAGTAAGGTGGCAGATGGAGTATAATGTAGGGAAATGTGAGGTTATTCACTTTGGTAGGAAGAATAAAAAAAAATATTTTTTAAATGGTGAGAAACTTTCAAATGTTGGTGTTCAGAGAAAGTTGGGTGTCCTCGTGCAAGAAACACAGAAAGCTAGCATGCAGGCAAGCAATAAGGAAGGCAAATGGCATATTGGCCTTTATTGCAAGGGGGTTGGAGTATAAGAGTAAGGAAGTCTTGCTACAATTGTACAGGGCCTTGGTGAGACCACACCTGGAG
The DNA here is from genome assembly GCF_052327205.1 of Somniosus microcephalus. Classification (NCBI taxonomy): domain Eukaryota; kingdom Metazoa; phylum Chordata; class Chondrichthyes; order Squaliformes; family Somniosidae; genus Somniosus; species Somniosus microcephalus. The sequence goes on from NC_140991.1 coordinate 63,766,099, forward strand.
TACTGCGCACAGCTTTGGTCTCCTTATCTAAGGAAGGATATACTTGCCTTGGAGGCGGTGAAATGAAGGTTCACTAGATTGATTCCTGGGATGAGAGGGCTGTCCTATGATGAGAGATTGTGTAGAATGGGCCTATACTCTCTGGAGTTTAGAAGAATGAGAGGTGATCTCATTGAAACATACAAGATTTTGAAGGGGATTGACAGGGTAGATGCTGAGAGGTTGTTTCCCCTGGCTGGAGAGTCTAGAACTAGGGGGCATAGTCTCAGGATAAGGGGTAGGCCATTTAAGACTGAGATGAGGAGGAATTTCTTCACTCAGAGGGTTGTGAATCTTTGGAATTCTCTGCCCCAGAGGTCTGTGAATGCTGAGTCTTTGGTATATTCAAGGCTGAGATAGATAGATTTTTGGACTCTAGGGAAATCAAGGGATATGGAGATCGGGTGGGAAAGTGGAGCTGAGGTCAATGATCAGCCATGATCTTATTGAATGGCGGAGTAGGCTCGAGGGGCCGTATGGCCTACTCCTGCTCTTATTTCTTACGTTCTTAGTTTAAAAAAACTCAACAATAAATTGAGCACTTCCAGCATTTCTTCAAATAATATTGAAAAACGTTTGAGCAGAAACTGCTAGAAGTTAAAGAAAAATATTCCAACTGTGCAGCTAACTGAACAATACTAATGTACCCTGAGAAATTAGGTACACTGCACATGCTCAGACTGCAGAATCCAAATTCAACTTGGAGTCACAGGTCTGGGCAAAAATATCAAGTCCAAATCCATGCTTTTGGGAGAGGCTGAGGCCTTCAAGTAAAACTTTAATGAAGAAATTTCAGGACATAAAACACAGTTCATTGGATAAATTTAACCTTGTTATTTTGAAATATGTAAATTTTTTAATTTTTAATTTTTCTTAGACAATTATTTTGGGCATAGAAATTTCAATTACCGAGGGAAAAAAGTGAAACAAAATTTAGAAGTAATTTGTGGGAATCTGATGGCCAGATTGTAGCGCAGCCTGTTTCGGAGCTGTGAATGACTGACCGCAACTTCGGGATTTCCGCATGCACCTGCGTTTGCCCCAAATCCCGAAGTTGCGGTCAAGTTCAAAGGCGGAATGACAACGAACGCTGCCAGTTCACTGTCATCCCGATCACAAATTCTGAACCATAACGTAGATGTATAACATTTCTGTTTAATTAACATGGTTGTTAAAATGCATTCTATATAACTGTATGATTTCATAAATATTTTGCATCATTTATAATTAAACATGTCTAAATAAACCAACAATTTATTGTGATATAAGAGTCTGGTCTAAGGAATCCGAACAGTGTAAAAGTAAACAGTATCATTTTTTAGCTGGTTAGTTATTTGTATTTTGTAATGGCAGAGGTTCTGCAGAGTCAGAAGAATTGAGCGAAAGTTCTACAGAGAGTGAGGAAGAACAACAAGATATGAACAGACAGCAGGAATCCAACACTGATTTACCATCTGAATACTGGCAGATTCAGAAGGTGGTGAAATACCTCAAGGTAAGGACATAAAAAGAACTTTTCCCCGTGGCAGTACTTGCTTGTATGTAGTGTTAGAAAAAGATAAACGCTTCCTCTCAGAGTTTAGTGAGTTTTTTTCCAGTGAGTAGGTGAGCCATAGGCCCCAATATTGACAAGGGCGGGTTTGGTAAACGGGCGGAGGTTCGGACGGGAAACCCGGAAGTCCAGTTTTCCCTGCATGCTGTGGAGTTTTAACACCCGTGCGACTTTTTTTTAACAGGATCCCTGCCCGGAAATCAGCCTGATTGATAGGCTTGGCTTCCAGTCAAGAGGTGCACGCACCCAACCCCAACCCACCTATTTTTGGGGGTTAAATTTCACCCCATATAGACTACAAGGTCACAGTCTGCTCTTAGTCAGCTGATCGCAGCAAGGTGGTGGTTACAATTAGGCTATCCAGTGACTCCTACTGGAAGTGCGCATATATGGATATTATGTGAGGATGGGAACAGGTTTTGCTATGATGCCTGCTGACACTCACTGTGGGGTGGGGGAGTGGAAATATTGTAAGAAAAGGCAAGTTTAAAAAAAAATAAAGCTATAGGAGCTGGTATCCTATTTCTTGGTGGACCACATAGTATCCTGGATTATCATCTTTTCATTGTTTCTAATAAAGTGTTAGAACATGAAGTATTGCAAAATGTTAAATCAGCCCAAAGTACCGTACAAGATATCAGTAAGTTGTTGTCCAGCATTTTCTATTTGTGTAGAACTCAATTTTGGAATTATTTGTCAAGAATTAAAGCTTCATTTCAGTTTATAATTACTTGAACATATTTGTTTTTCAATACTACACTATTAACATATGTACTAGTATGCAAGAAATACATTTATTTACTGGTACTTGAATTACAGGATATATTCATAACAGTTCCTAACAAAAGGTTTAGTAACGGAAGGAAGTGCGATTTTTAAGTGTTTGAGCATGAGGCATCTGTTTCTTTATTAGGTTAGCAGAAGCTCAACAATGCCTTTGTGTTGTAGAAATTTGTACATATTTATGTAACTGCCCATGCTCTTCTACATATGCTGAACACCTGCACCAATAATCTTTTTAATATAAAACATTTGGTTGGAGCTATAGATTCCATGGTGTTTGAATGGGGTCAAAATCTGGTTAACCACAAGACATTTGTTTTACAAGCAAAATGCCAATTGCTTAATTACATTTGTAATTGGCAACAAAATTAATAGTTTTCAAATAATTTTAAAGATTAAAGACATGTTTTGTATAGCTAGACCTGTTTAATGAAGAGTTAATCAAGTAATGAGCACATTATATTTACGAAGAAAGCAGTCCCAGAAACCATATCTGCAATTTTTTTAAAACCTTGAATTTGCAGCACTGATGTGGTCCACAGATGTTTAAGACCTTCTGGAAGGATCACAAGGCCTGGTCTCTGGATAGTTTTAGAATTCAGTAGGGAATTCAGATTGAAAACGCTGACCATGATTTTGTTTAAAAAAAAGTATTTTCTTAACTTGAGACAAAAGGGTTGATTTTAACCCAGAGTGGGTTTCGGGCAGGCGGGGTCTATTTTAACTCCCAGGCCTCATTTAATTGCCACAGGTCCACTTCCCACCCGGAACGGGTGTGAAGAGGGCGCAGAGCGACTACCAGCAAGCGAAGATTGGGCAACCCTTCTGCCTGCTTCCAGGTAAGTGGTGGGGAGGGGGTTTTAGGAGGGTCTGCAGGGGAGGTAAGGGGAAGGAGTCAAACATTTGAAAATGAGGGGCAGGAAAAGACCAGCTGGTCCATCAAGCCTACCCCACATTCCAGCCTGGAACATCATGACTAGACACTTAGGGGTCGATTTTCAGTGTGCCGTGAGGCAGGCTTTTAGGCGTGCGGGGGAATAAAATCCCGAATTCGGGGGTCCTGACACCATCCCGCCCAAAACCCGCCTCCATGTAAGTTTCAAAGGAGGCGGGTACCCGTCCCGCACTGGGACCCGCCGACCCGAGGCGGGAAGGGATTCGTGCCAATTAACTGCCTGTTAATGGGTAGTTAACAGGCAGTTTTTAGCCTAATCCCTATTTTGAAGGTTGTCGTGTGGGATTCCCGACGGCTCCAAACCACGCCAGGTTAGAGGAGTCGGGCCGTCGGGTTGAAGGACTTGGAGGGGTCGAGATGTCGGTGTTCAGGTGAGTGATGGGTGCATGAGTGCAAAGGTAAGTGTGTTTGTTGTGTCTAAAGTGTGTGAAGAAGTTTAAATTACCTGTACTTACCTTTACAGCCTTCCTTCCTCTAGGCTTTGGCAGTCCATCATTCAGCCGGCACAGAAAGCAGAATGGCCGCGAGCTGTCAAAAGTGACAGCCTGCAGCTTTCAGTGCTGGCGAGATTTCTAACTGAGTCTGCGTAGAAGGACTCAGGTTAGAAGTAAGACTGTCAGTGTTTGACAGCTTCAAACAGCTGTGAAACACTGATATTTCATCTGTCAACACGTCTTGACAGATGAAATTTCAGTCTGTGACGTCACCTGTTGCCGGGTGGCCCTTAATTGGCCTGCTGAGCCCGCTGGGTGGGCTCAACAAGGTCAATCAAGTGAAAATCGCGTGGATTGGCCGCATCTCGATGGAGGCAATGGTGACAATGCCTGGGAATTAAACATACCAGGTTATTTAACGATCAGGAAGGACAGGCAGGAAGGAAGGGGAGGTGGGGTGGCTATGTTAATAAAGGAAGGAATCACTGTAATACAGAGAAATGATATTTGGTCAAAAGATCAGGATAATGAAACAGTTTGGGTGGAGGTAAGGAATAATAAGGGGAAAAAAACACTAGTGGGCGTAGTCTATAGACCTCCGAACAGTGGCAACTCTGTTGGACGGAGTATCAATCAGGAAATAGTTGAGGCTTGTAATAAGGGAACATCTATAATTATGGGGGATTTTAACTATCATATTAATTGGACAAATCAAATTGGGCAGGGCTGCCTTGAGGATGAGTTCATTGAGTGTATTAGGGATGGGTTTCTTGAGCAGTATGTAACTGAACCGACCAGGGGGCAAGCAACCTTAGATCTGGTCCTGTGTAACGAGACAGGATTAATTAAAAATGTCCTAGTAAAGGATCCCCTTGGAATGAGTGACCATAACATGGTTGAATTCCATATTCAATTAGAGGGTGAGAAGGTTGGATCTCAAACAAGCATGCTAAGCTTGAATAAAGGAGACTATGAAGGTATGAGAGCGGAATTGAGTAGAGTGGATTGGGAAAATAGATTAAAGGGTAAGACGATACATGATCAGTGGTGTACATTTAAGGAGTTAGTTTACAACTTCCAAAAAATATATATTCCACTGAGAAGAAAAGGGGGTAAAAGAAAAGACAGCCATCCGTGGCTAAGTAAAGAAATTAAGGATAGTATTCGACTAAAAACAAGGGCATATAAGGTAGCTGATGCACTATCAACAACACCAAAGACTACGAGTCGAACTTATACGAAGTAGGCTTTTATTGACGAAGAACTGGAGCATGCCTCTGCTAGTGGATCCATCCTAAGAGCTCCCGGGGGAAGGGTGGTGAGTCACCTTTATACCCGGGCTTAGGGGTGGAGCCAGGGGCTGAGACATGCCTGGACTTGTACAGAGTTAACAGTGGTTTACCACACAGACATGTACAGGGTTAACAGTGGTTTACCACATTCACCCCTTGTTTAAAAAAGAGTCCGGCGGGGTGAAGTGTTTCAAAAGTTCGTATACGAAAGTCTCTCCGGGGGTCTTGTCTGCCGTAATGATCTTCGTGGTGCCGGTTGCGGCGGTTCTTTGCCCGCGGCCGCTTCTCGCGTGGGACGGAGCACTGGCGTGTTGTCCTCTCGGGGTAGGGATGGCACCGGCATGTCGTCAGTTCGTGGTAGACACCCCGGTGGTGCGTCGTGGGTAGTGGTGGTGGGTGGAGGTAGTGGATGGTGATCGATGGTGTTTCGGGTGGTACCTGAGGGTGCGAGGTCTCGAATTGAGACTGCGTCCTCCCGCCCGTCAGGATACGCCACGTAGGCGTACTGTGGGTTGGCGTGGAGGAGGTGAACCTTTTCGACCAGGGGGTCCGTCTTATGGCTCTTCACGTGTTTCCTGAGCAGGACGGGTCCCGGAGACGTCAGCCATGGCGGTAGTGATGTCCCCGAGGTGGATTTCCTGGGGAAGACGAACATCTTCTCGTGAGGGGTGGCGTTTGTAGCAGTACAGAGCAGTGATCGTATGGAGTGGAGCGCATCGGGGAGGACATCTTGCCAGCGGGAGATTGGGAGGCCCTTGGATTTTAGGGCGAGCATGGCGGTCTTCCACACCGTTGTGTTCTCCCTCTCTACCTGTCCGTTACCCCGGGGGTTGTAGCTGGTAGTCCTGCTCGTGGCTATGCCCTTCTCGAGCAGGTACTGGCGCAGCTCGTCGCTCAAGAACAACGAGCCCCTGTCGCTGTGGATGTAATTGGGGAAGCCAAATATGGCGAACAGGTCGTTGAGGCACCTGATGACTGTGGCGCTGGTCATGTCCGGGCAGGGGATGGCGAAGGGGAAACGGGAGTACTCGTCAATAATATTGAGGAAGTACATGTTGCGGTCAGAGGAGGGAAGGGGCCCCTTGAAATCAACGCTGAGACGTTCGAAGGGGCGGGTGGCTTTAATCAGGTGTGCCCTGTCTGGCCTATAAAAATGCGGTTTGCATTCGGCGCAGACCTGGCAGTTCCTGGTCATGGTCCTGACCTCCTCGATGGAGTAAGGCAGGTTGCGAGCTTTAATAAAGTGGAAGAACCTGGTGACCCCCGGGTGGCAGAGATCATTGTGGAGGGTCCGTAGCCTATTGACTTGTGCGTTGGCACATGTCCCATGGGATAGGGCGTCTGGGGGCTCATTAAGTTTCCCGGGCCGGTATAAGATATTGTAGTTGTAGGTGGATAACTCGATCCTCCACCGCAATATCTTATCATTTTTGATTTTCCCCCTTTGTCTGTTGTTAAACATAAATGCTACTGACCGTTGGTCAGTGAGCAGGGTGAAACGTTTACCGGCCAGGTAATGCCTCCAGTGCCGTACAGCCTCCACTATCGCCTGGGCCTCCTTCTCGACTGAGGAGTGTCGAATTTCGGGGCCCTGGAGCGTCCGTGAAAAGAAGGCCACGGGTCTCCCCGCCTGGTTAAGGGTTGCGGCTAGGGCGTAGTAAGAGAAGAACCCTAGGCATCTCTTCAGGGCTTTTAGGCAGTGGGGGGGGGGGTAGTTCCAGGAGGGGGTGCATTCGGTCGGGGTCGGGGCTAATGACTCCGTTTTCCACCACGCAGCCAAGAATAGCGAGGCGCGCGGTGCGGAACATACATTTTTCTCTGTTGTATGTCAGATTCAGCCGTTGGGCCGTACAGAGGAATTTTTCTAGGTTGGCGTCGTGGTCCTGCCGGTCATGGCCGCAGATGGTGACATTGTCTAGATAGGGGAAGGTGGCCTGCAGCGCGTTCTGGTCAACCATCCGGTCCATCTCCCTTTGGAAGACCGAGACCCCGTTGGTGACGCCGAAGGGGACTCGGAGGAAGTGGTAGAGGCGACCGTCAGCCTCGAAGGCCGTGTACTGGCGGTCCTCAGGCCTGATGGGGAGCTGGTGGTATGCCGACTTCAGATCAATCGTCGAGAATACCCGGTATTGTGCTATCTGGTTGACCATGTCAGATATGCGGGGAAGTGGGTATGCGTCTAATTGCGTGTATCGATTGATCGTCTGGCTGTAATCAATAACCAGGCGCTGTTTTTCGCCGGTCTTTACTACCACCACTTGGGCTCGCCATGGGCTGGTGCTGCCCTCAATAATCCCTTCCCTCAGGAGTCTTTCTACTTCTGATTTAATAAAGCTCCTATCCCCGGCACTGTACCGCCTGCTTTTAGTAGCAATTGGCTTGCAGTCTTTGGCGAGGTTAGCGAACAATGGGGGGGTTTGACCTTCAGGGTGGACAGGCTGCATACTTTGCGCGGCGCCGTGTTTAAATTCTGCCGGCTGCAGACTGTAAGTGGGGGCAGGGGCCCGCCATATGCCATCGTGACACTCTCCAGATGGCACTGGAAGTCTAATCCTAGCAGTACGGGAGCGCAGAGCTGTGGCAGGACGAGGAATTTAAAATCTCTGTACTCCACGCCGTTCACTGTCAGAGTCGCTACACAGTAGCCGCCGACGTCCGCCGTATGGGACTTTGAGGCCATAAAGACCTGGTGGCGTGTGTGCATAACCGATAGGGAGCAGCGTCACACCGTGTCGGGGTGGATGAAGCTCTCCGTGCTTCCGCAGTCGAAAAGGCAATTTGTGGCATGGCCATTTACCTTTACGTTCATCATGGACCTGGCTAGTTGATGGGGCCTAGATTGGTCCAGGGTGATGGAGGCCATCGTCGAGGTCGGTGGGTCGCTGTAGTATTCGCCCGCGCCGGGGGCCTGGTCCCGAAATGGTGTCCAAGATGGCGGCTCCCCCTCGGCTGGTGGTGCCCAAAATGGCAGCCCGCACGGCTCACACGTGGTTGGTGGGGTCCAAAATGGCAGTCTGTACGGTTCACACGCGGCGCTGCTGGAATTGGGGGTCGATTTCGCCCTGCACACTCTCGCGTAGTGGCCTTTCTTGCTGCATTTGGAGCAGGTCGCGTCCTTTGCTGGGCATTGCTGTCTGGGGTGCTTGGCCTGGCCGCAGAAGTAGCATTTCTGGCCTCTGGTCATTGCAGCTGTAGTTGGGCTGCTGGCGGCTTGTGGCCTTACCGGGTCCCAAGATGGCTGCTCTCATGGCATCCACGTGGCCATCCGGTCAGGGGGGTAGGCGTCCATGTTCTGGAGGGCCACGTCTAACGTGTTAGCGAGGGCCACCGTCTTCTGCAGGTCAAGCCCCCTCTGTTCCAGCAGCCTCTGCCGAGTATAGTTGGACCTGATGCCGGCTACGTAGGCGTCTCGGATCAGGTCTTCCGTGCATTCCTTGGCCGTCACCGCTTTGCAATTACAGTCCCGGCCGAGGACTCTCAGTGCCAGTAAATATTCGGCGCCCGATTCCCCGGGGCGCTGTTTTCGGGTAGCCAGGAGGTGTCTGGCGTAGACCTCGTTAACAGGCCTCACGTATTGTTCCTTTAGCGTCGCGATGGCGGCCGCGTAAGTTGTGGCGTCTCGGATAATCGAGTAGACTCGGTGGCTCACCCGTGAGTTCAAGACAAGCCATTTCGCGTCATCTGTAGTGACGGTAGTGCTGGAGGCCTCCAGGAAGGCTTCGAAACAGCTCAGCCAGTGTTCAAAGTTATTGGCTGCATCTGCTGCTTGAGGATCCAGGTCTAAACGTTCCGGCTTCAAGATTTGCTCCATGTCGAAAATTAGTCAATAAAATTGATGCACTATCAACAACACCAAAGACTACGAGTCGAACTTATACGAAGTAGGCTTTTATTGACTAAGAACTGGAGCATGCCTCTGCTAGTGGATCCATCCTAAGAGCTCCCGGGGGAAGGGTGGTGAGTCACCTTTATACCCGGGCTTAGGGGTGGAGCCAGGGGCTGAGACATGCCTGGACTTGTACAGAGTTAACAGTGGTTTACCACACAGACATGTACAGGGTTAACAGTGGTTTACCACAGTAGCCAAATCTAGTGGGAGGATAGAGGATTGGGAAAACTTTAAAAGACAGCAAAAAATAACAAAAAGATTGATTAAGAAAGGGAAGATAGATTATGAAAGTAAATTAGCAAAAAATATAAAAACAGATAGTAAGAGTTTTTATAGTTATATAAAAAGAAAAAGGGTGGCTAAAGTAAATGTTGGTCCCTTAGAGGATGAGACCGGGAAATTAATGGTGGGAAATATGGAGATGGCAAAAACACTGAATGAATATTTTACATCAGTCTTTACAATAGAAGACACTAAGAATATCCCAACACTGGACAAACAGGGGGCTAAAGGGGGGGAGGAGCTAAACACGATCAAAATCACTAAGGAAGTGGTACTCGGTAAAATAATGGGACTCAAGGCGGATAAATCACCTGGACCTGATGGCTTACATCCTAGGGTCTTGAGGGAAGTGGCGGTAGGGATTGTGGATGCATTGGTAATAATTTTCCAAAACTCCCTGGACTCGGCAAAGGTCCCGGCAGACTGGAAAACTGCTAATGTAACACCCTTATTTAAAAAGGGCAGTAGACAGAAGGCTGGAAGCTATAGACCGGTTAGCCTAACATCTGTGGTAGGTAAAATTTTGGAGTCCATTATTAAGGAGACAGTAACAGGACATTTGGATAATCATAATTTAATAGGACAAAGTCAGCATGGTTTTATGAAGGGGAAGTCATGTTTGACAAATTTGCTGGAGTTCTTTGAGGAAGTAACGTATAGAGTGGATAAAGGGGAACCAGTGGACGTAGTGTATTTAGACTTCCAAAAGGCATTTGACAAGGTGCCACACAAAAGATTATTGCTTAAGATAAAAAATCACGGGATTGGGGGTAATATTCTGGCATGGATAGAGGATTGGCTATCTAACAGAAGGCAGAGAGTTGGGATAAATGGTTCATTCTCAGACTGGCAATCAGTAACTAGTGGTGTTCCGCAGGGGTCAGTGCTGGGTCCCCAACTCTTTACAATCTATATTAACGATTTGGAGGAGGGGACCGAGTGTAACCTATCAAAGTTTGCAGATGATACTAAGATGGAAGGGAAAGTAGTGAGTGAGGAGGACATAAAAAACCTGCAAGGGGACATCGACAGGCTAAGTAAGTGGGCAGAGATTTGGCAGATGGAATACAATACTGGAAAGTGTGAGGTTATGCACTTTGGCAGGAAAAATCGTAGAGCAAGTTATTATCTTAATGGCAAGAAACTGGAAAGTACTGAAGTACAAAGGGATCTGGGGGTCCTGGTGCACGAAACTCAAAAGGTTAGTATGCAGGTGCAGCAAGTGATTAAGAAGGCCAATGGAATGTTGGCTTTCATTGCTAGGGGGATAGAATATAAAAATAGGGAGGTATTGCTTCAGTTGTACAAGGTATTGGTGAGACCGCACCTGGAATACTGCGTACAGTTTTGGTGTCCATACTTAAGAAAGGACATACTTGCTCTCGAGTCAGTACAAAGAAGGTTCACTCGGTTAATCCCGGGGATGAGGGGATGGACATATGAGGAGAGGTTGAGTAGATTGGGACTCTACTCATTGGAGTTCAGAAGAATGAGAGGCGATCTTATTGAAACATATAAGATTGTGAAGGGGTTGGATCGGGTGGATGCGGGGAGGATGTTCCCGATGATGGGTGAAACTAGAACTAGGGGGCATAGTCTTAGAATAAGGGGCTGCTCTTTCAAAACTGAGATGAGGAGGAATTACTTCACTCAGAGGGTGGTAGGTCCATGGAATATGCTGCCCCAAAAAGCTGTAGAAGCTACATCATTACATAAATTTAAAACAGAAATAGACAGTTTCCTAGAAGTAAAGGGAATTAAGGGTTACGGGGAGCGGGCAGGAATTTGGACATGAGTCTAGGTTCGGATCGGTCATGGCCCTGCGGAGCGGGCCCAGGGGCCGTGTAGCCTGATCCTGCTCCTATTTCGTGTGTCTAATTCTGTTAGATTCAGGAGATGGTTCTGTGATAGTAGATTGGTGGTTAGGATCAGATCAGCCATGATCTTATTGAATGGCGGAGCAGGCTCGAGGGGCCGATTGGCCTACTGCTGCTCCTATTTCTTATGTTCTTATGTTCTTATGAGGCGGGACTACAACCCAAAAGTTGTAGTCCCGCCTCCTTCCCGACTTCTGAATGAAAATCCAGCCCTTACTATCTCCCTGCCCTTCCCCAGCCCCCTCTGCAGCCATGTAATTACCTGGGAGAGGCAAAATAACAGAAAAAAAACCCAGGGCCAATAAGGGAAAAAAAACTGGAAAATTCCTCTCTGACCACCTCAGGCGTTTGAAACCAGTCCAGGAGATCACATTGACCATGCATGCATTAACTGTTAATTGACTTAACTGTTAATAGTATGCATGTCCAGGCAGGATGGCCATGACTTTCCTTGTGGAGCCAGGAAGTGCACTTCTGTTCTTCCTGGCACCACTAAGGAAAGTTTTTTAAGCTTACCAGAAGGTCCTCTTCTGTCTTCAAATCAGCTAAAGATCTGCTTCTGCCGAGCAAGAAAGCCATAAAAAGCTTTCCTGCTCAGAGCAGTCCAAATTGCATTGGGGTCCTACTGACTTAATAGGAAATATTTTGGATCTAAGCAGGTAAGTTACATGCTTGTATTTAACTGCCCACCCACACGGTTTCCACCAGGCCATAAGATTAAAATCAACCTCAGTGTTTACCAGTAATTTCAAATCTGCGTTTTTGTGTGATCTGTGTAACGGATATCAGGTAACTGATAAGTATCATGCCCAGTGATCATTAATAGTTTTGTCCTTCTGCCTTACCAGAATGCTTTTATTTTATGTGCATTTCCTCTATTCTGTTGCTTTATTTGATGTTAATATTCCATCACCTACATGAATTGCAGTTACTGGTTTTGCATCCTTTGTTCCCGTTTCTGTTTATCTAATTCATGGCTTTTGTCTGATGATGCACTTTACATATCATGTTACATAAGAACACAGGAACAGGAGTAGGCCATTTAGCCCCTCGAGCCTGTTCTGCCATTCAATGAGAAAAGAAAGAAAGACTTGCATTTGTATAGCGCCTTTCATGACCACCGGCGCTTTACAGTCAATGAAGTACTTTTGAAGTGGAGTCACTGTTGTAATATGGGAAATGCAGTAGCCAATTTGCGCACAGCAAAGTCCCAAAAGCAGCAATGTGATAATGACCAGATAATCTCTTTTTGTTATGTTGGTTGAGGGATAAATATTGGCCAGGACACCGGCGATAACTCCCCTACTCTTCCTCGAAATAGTGCCATGGGATCTTTTATGTCCACCTGAGAGAGCAGACGGGTTTGGTTTAACGTCTCATCTGAAAGATGGTGTTGTATCTGTGTGTTAATGGAGACACGGAATGCAGGAGTTGGTTTAACAGGTGTTTACTGAACAAAGTCTGGAGGTGAACTAAAAGATACAAGATGCTATACAGGCTTATATACCCGAGTGGTCACTACCGGTATTAGAGTACACAGGGGCTCTTAAAGGTACATACACCACAATTCCTCCCCTTCGAGATAACCAGTACATACCATTTTAAGTAATCATTAATTAACATGTTTACAAGAACAATAATCTACACATTTGCTGCAGTTAATCAATTATAAGTCAGTCTCTCTGGAGGCTTCCTGACTCGGTCCGGATAACGCCTCGGTGGTGTAGTAGTTTTCGGTGGTGTAGTAGGTTCTTTTGGCAAGGTTGATTCGGCTTGAATGCCAGTGTCGGGTTCATCTTGTTCCAGTATCACCGGATCGGAGGTAGATACTATGGGTATCTCTGCTTCATCATTAGGCGTATAGAGTTGTGGTGTAAGTTGTCCCTTTTCGGATGATTCTATGATCTGGTCAGCATGGCGCCTTATTATGCTTTCTCCAATGTCCACGGTATACATCAGCGGTCCTAGTCGTGTGCAAATAGTTCCAGGCTGCCATTTCTCGGTACGGTAGTCCCGGGCCAAAACTTGTTGACCTATCTGGAAGGTTCTAGTTGGCCTTTCATTCATGCCTTGAAATTGCCGGTTCTCTACGTCCCTTCTGATGTTTGGCTTGATCAAATCCAGCCAGCATCTTAGTCTTCTATTGAAAAACATCATGGCGGGAGTTTGGTTTGTAACCAGATGTGTTGCATTCCTGTACGCAAACAAGAAGTTATCTACCTTATGTTGTAGATTTATGTCTTCATTACCCATGGCCTTTATGGCCTTCTTGAAGGTCTGGACAAACCTTTCAGCTAATCCATTGGTGGCGGGATGGTATGGGGCGGACGTGTAGTGCTTAACCCCATTGTTTTTTAAGAACTTCCTGAATTCTTCGGACACAAATTGCGGTCCATTATCAGAACAGATCTGTTCAGGCAGCCCATTCCTGGCAAATATGGTCCTTAATACTGTGATGGTTTTTTCCGTGGTGGTGGAGGACATCTTTATTACCTCCGGCCACTTGGAGTGTGCATCCACCGCGATTAAGAACATTGATTCCATAAATGGACCAGCAAAGTCGCTATGTACCCTTTGCCATGGAGATGAGGGCCACTCCCATGGATGTAGAGGGGCTTGTGGTGGGGCGTTTTGGACCTTCTGGCATCCTAGACAGCTCTTGGTCATTTCTTCGATGTCTCCATCGATACATGGCCACCACACAAACGCTCTGGCTAGGTTCTTCATTTTCACTCCACCCAGATGCCCCTCGTGAAGCTCCTTTAGCACTTTATCCTGGAGTTTGGGTGGAATCACCACTCTGGATCCATACATCAAGGTTCCTCGGCACACTGACAGCTGTTCTCTTCTTTGCGAGAAGGCTGGCAACAGTGGTTCACCATGTGCTGGCCATCCCTTCACCGTTAAATCGTAGACTCATGAGAGAGTCGGGTCATTTCTCATTTCCTTTTCAATGGTAGAATTTGTTACTGGTAGACATTCCACTATGGTTGAGTGGAACATCTCCACTGGGTCCACTGTAGGTGCCTCTTCTACCGTTGGCAACGGTAGGCGCGATAAACCGTCAGCATTCCCATGCTGTTTTGATCCTTTGTATTCTATGTCATATTGGTGTGCCCCTAGGAAAAGGGACCACCTCTGTAGCCTTTGCGCTGTCATAATGGGAACGCCCTTTTTAGGGTTGAATATGGAGACGAGGGGTTGATGGTCAGTCAACAAGGTAAATTTTTGTCCGTGTCGGTAATGGTTGAATTTCTTCACTCCCCACACCAGGCTGAGTCCTTCCCTGTCGATCTGGGCATAGTTACGCTCAGCTGAGTTCAATGAGCATGACACAAAAGCTATCGGCCGCTCCGAGCCATCAGGGAATCTATGCGATAATACCGCTCCTACGCCGTAAGGGGATGCATCGCACGCCAGTCTGATTGGCAGTGATGGGTTGTAATGAGCCAACACTTCCTTGGACGTGATCAAGCCTTTGCATTTATGGAAGGCACGTTTACAGTCTTCGCTCCATTTCCAAATTACTCCCGTTTGTAGCAGTGCGTTAAGAGGGTGCAGAACAGTTGACAAGTTCGGTAAAAATTTATGATAGTAATTTATCAATCCCAGGAACGACCTTAATTGTGAGACATTTTCAGGGGCTGGGGCTTTTATGACCGCTTCAATTTTTTCAGGTGACTTATGCAACCCTTCTTCGTTAATTATATGGCCACAATATGATATTTGTTTCTGGAAAAATTTGCACTTGGGGCGATTTGCTCGAAGGCCCCGTTCTCTCAGCCTAGTGAGCACCTGCTCCAAATTGGCAAGGTGCTCGTTGTCATTTTCTCCTGTTACAAGGATGTCGTCTAGGTAGCATTGAGTCCCCGGAATCCCTTGCAGAACTTGCTCCATAGCTCTTTGCCAGATAGCTGGAGCTGATGCTACTCCGAAAACCAGTCGATTGTACTGGTACAGGCCTTTGTGTGTGTTTATCGTGAGATACTTTTTAGAGGCCTCCTCAACCTCCATCTGTAGATATGCCTGTGCGAAGTCAATTTTGGTGAAACGTTTCCCTCCGGATAGTGAGGCGAAAATATCTTCTATCCTCGGAAGAGGATACTGTACCGTGTGAAGGACCGGGTTTACAGTCACCTTGAAGTCCCCACAGATGCGAATTTTTCTCTGTTCTTCAGATTTATCATTATTCAACGTTTTCTTCATGACCGGGACGATGGGTGTTGCCCACTCTCTCCAATCTACCTTGGATAACACACCTGCCTTTTCCAAATTCTCCAGCTCTGCCTCGACTGCTGGACGAATTGCATATGGCACCGGGCTTGCCTTAAAAAACTTGGGAATTGCCGTATCTTCCACTTTTATTGAGGCGGTGACGCCTTTCAAGGTTCCTAGTTCCTGTTGAAACACTTCTTTGGCGTAGGCCAAGATGTCTTTTAATCGTTCAGGTATGACGTCATCATCATTTTTTTTCTTACTGGTCACCGTCAGTGCCTGAATGGAGTGCCAGTCTAAACGTATCTTCCTGATCCATTCACGTCCCAACAGCGGTGGACCACCATCTTGCAGAACGTATAAATACAACTTCTGTATTTCCTTGCCGTTGTATACAACAGGCACTCTTATTTTCCCTCTGGGGTATACTTTCTGCCCCGTATATGTCTTCAAGATAATGGATGTGTCTTTCAAAGCTATATGCGGAAATAGCCGCTCGTAATCCCATCGACTTATGACGGTCAGAGCTGATCCTGTATCTAGCTCCATTTTAACTGGGGACCCCGCTATCGTGAGGGTAACCCAAATGGTCTGGTAATCTTCTTTGGCAATTACATTATGTAATTTGAGACAGCTTAGTCTCTTGTTTCCGGAGTCGCTATCGCTCTTCTGGTCTTCGGAGCTACTGTCCGTCATCCTTTGTACGTTTCTGTACTTTTCCTTATTGATTTTTTTCTGTCAGTGGATTTTTTGTTTCCAGATCGGCATACACGTGCAATGTGTCCCATCTTTCCGCATTGCCTGCATGCTTTGTCCTTGAACCAGCAGTCCCTCTGGTCATGGGTGGATCTGCCGCAGCGATAACATCTCTCGAAACCCCATGTCATTTCATGGGTGCCGAAGTCCTGTGGCTTTTGCTGTATCTCTGCAGCTCCTCTTGCTGCTGCTTCGTATGATACAGCCACACTGAAAGCCTTGTCCAGTGTCAAATCTTTCTCAGAAAGTAGCCTTTTCTGTGTTCCTTCACTTAGGAGACCGCAGACGAATTTGCCTCGTAGAGAATCTGCCAGTCCTGCCCCGAATTGGCAGTGCTTTGACAGCTTTCTTAATTCGGTGAGGTAACCAGCGTTACTTTCATTCTTGTGCTGATTGCTCCTGAAGAATTTGAATCGTTCCGCTATCAGCAGCGGTGTTGGGTTTAAGTGCTCCTGTAGGGTATCAACAATCTCCTTAAAATTCTTGTCCATCGGTTTGGCTGGAGTGATTAAGTTTCGTAACAGCCCGTATGTCCTTGCGCCCATCAGATTTAGAAGTACCGATGCCTTTTTATCATCCTCTACTTCATTCGCTGTGCAATATACCTCCACTCTTTCCACATATGTGGTCCAATCCTCTATATTACTATCGAAAGCAGTAATATTGCCAGTCTTAGGCATCCTGAAAATCAAAAATGGCGCCTCCCGCGCTTTCCTTCCCTGCCGAGAAAAAATGGCGCCTCCCGCGCTTTCCCGCCGCTGCTGCTGCTGACAACGTTGTTCTCCGCGGTTTTTATTTACACAGATATTTTTAATAGTTGGAGACTCATTCCCGCCGGACTCTCTGGGACTTTTCCCTCCCTCTGCTTGGTCCGAACGCCGACCTGCTTTGCAGCGCCGGCCGTCTCCCGAGTGCTCCACCCTCCGTCTCTGTTTGCCTCCGCCTTCCGACTCGCTGCTCGGCCCCACTGCAGAGCCACCCGATCGAGTCCCAGCCCGCCGCCCAGGAAGGATTAGTGCAGTACCTGCCACCAGCCCGGCTAGCTGGTGAAACCACAGTTTTTTTCTTCGACCTTCATCTGAGGAATCGATCTCCTTGAGGTGCTGCCGAATTGCAGGTAAGTCCGTTTCCAATTCGTCGCCACTGTTGTATCCGTGTGTTAATGGAGACATGGAATGCAGGAGTTGGTTTAACAGGTGTTTACTGAACAAAGTCTGGAGGTGAACTAAAAGATACAAGACGCTATACAGGCTTATATACCCGAGTGGTCACTACCGGTATTACAGTACACAGGGGCTCTTAAAGGTACATACACCACAGATGGCACCTCCAACAGTGCAGCATTCCCTCAGCACTGCACTAGACTGTCAGCCTAGCTTTATATGCTTAAGTCCCTGGAGTGGGACTTGAACCCACAACTTTTTGACTCAGAGGCGAGTGTGCTACCAACTGAGCCACAGCTGATATTGTGGCTGATCTGCGACCTAACTTTAGATACCTGCCTTTGCCCCATATCCCTTAATACCTTTGATTAACATAAATGTATCAATCTCAGATTTAAAATTAACAATTGATCTAGCATCAATTGCCATTTGCAGAAGAGAGTTCCAAACTTCTACCACCCTTTGTGTGTAGAAATGTTTCCTAATTTCACGCCTGAAAGGTCTGGCTCTAATTTTTAGACTATGGCCCCTAGTTCTAGACACCCCAACCAGTAGAAATAGTTTCTCTCTATCTATCCTATCTGTTCTCCTTAATATCTTGAAAACTTTGATCAAAATCACCCCTTAACCTTCTAAATTCCAGGCCTAGTATAATCCTAGTTTGTGTAATCTCTCTTCGTAACATAACCTCTGGAGTCTGTGTATCATTCTGGTAAACCTACGCTGCACTCCCTCCAAGGCCAATATATCTTTTCTAAGGTGTGGTACCCAGAACTGCTCACAGTACTCCAGGTGTGGTCCAACCAGGGCTTTGTATAGCTGTTGCATAACTTTTACCCTCTTGTATTCTAGTCCTCTAGATATGAAGGCCAGCATTCCATTAGTCATTTTGATAATTTTCTGTACCTGTTATTTTAATGGTCTATGTACCTGGACCCCCAAGTCTCTTTGGATCTCCACTGTTTTTAGCTTTTCACCCTTTAGAAAGTACCCTGTTCTATCTTTTTTAAATCCAAAGTAGATGACCTCACATTTGCCTACACTGAAATCCATTTCACAGTTCTGCTTATTCACTTAATCTATCAATATCCCTTTGTAATTTTATGCTTTCCTCTACACTGCCTACAGTGCCATCTATCTTTGTGTCATCGACAAACCTGGACATGTGGCTTTCTATCACATCATCTAAGTATTAATAAATGCAGTGGATAGTTGAGGCCCGAACACAGATCCGTGCGGGACACCACTAATCACATCCTGCCAATTAGGGTACCTACCCATTACCCCTACTCTCTGTCTCCTGCAGCTCAGCCAATTTCCTAACCAGGTCAATAATTTGCCTTCAATTCCATGGACTTCAACCTTAGTTAACAGTCTCTTATGAGGGACCTTCTAGAAGTCCATATAAATAACATCCATAGACATTCCCCTGTCCACTATTTCAGTCATCTCTTCAAAAAATTCTATCAGGTTTGTCAGGCATGCCCTGCCTTTCACAAACCCATGCTGGCTCTTTCTGATCAGCTGAAAATTTTCAAGGTGTTCAGTCACCCTATCCTTAATTATAGACTCTAGTAATGTTACATGTGTGGGAATCATAATGGTGCTTAGTCATACTCCCTCATGCCCTATTATGCTCTCTAGCTGAACCTGTTCTGTAAGAGTATAGGTATTTTTAAATCTTTAACTAAGGAACAATCGTTACTGTCATTTCATTTGGAGAACATAGAAACAGGAGTAGGCCATTCAGCCCCTTGAGCATATTCCGCCATTTAACTAGATCAGGGCTGATCTGTACCTCAACTCCATTTATCCATTTCCCTTGATATGCTTACCTAATAAAAATGTCGATCTTGAAAATTCCAATTGTCCCAGCATCCACAGCTTTTTGGAGAGCGAGTTGCAGTTTTGCACCACCCTTTGGGTAAAAGAGAACTCCCTGATTTCATTCCGAAATGACTTCTCTGCTTCTCTTCATGCTTCTCTCCTCTCGCCTCCTCTTCCCTTCCCTTCCTCAAGTCCAACACAGCTTGTTTCCATAAACAATTGGCCACCTTCTGATAGACTTGGTCCAGAAATAGTGATTGTCTCAATGCTCATTGAAAAAGTCAACGCAATAACCTACCAGAGTTTAGGGTTTTCATAAGAGTATGGCACCCTAGCCTCCTTGAGGAGTTACTTCATGTAAGGTAGTTAGAGAAAATGAGAACTGAAGAGTGTAATGATATCAGCAAATAGTGATGGTATTTGCCTGTTTGATTATGATGCCTTACCAGCATATTTGCATGTATTGATTGCTTGTGCCTGACCAGCAGAGGGCATGTGACAGAGACAAGCAGTTTAGTTTTGGTTTCGCTTTTAGATGGATCACTAGCATGGTGTCTCCTGTAATGCTGTTAACAAGAGTTGAACAGACTTTAGATTAAAAGACATTCTCTTTCATAAATGTCTCGTCATTGAACCCACAAAGAAATCAATACATGGTGTCAGAAGTGATTGAAAGAGATGAAGAGGAAAAATCTGAAGCTAAATCAGCTCTCCACATATTAGCAAGCCAAAAGAGAACATCGTTACTTACCTTTGAAGAATAGCTAACGAAGTGGAAAAATGGTAGGATTACACCCACCGGCGAAGCTTCAGTTGACAAGTAATGTGGCTGAAAATTGGAGGAGATTCAAACAACGTTTAGAGTTGTATTTAGCGGCAATCGGAGCTGATGAGAAAAGTGATAAAAAGAAATCGTCAGTGTTCTTACATGTCGTGGGTGATGAAGCGCTGGAGGTGTATAATAACTTCACATTCGCTGCTGATGGAGACAATATGAAGCTAGATAAAATAATGGAACAGTTTGAGGCCTACTGCATACCTGAACGTAACGTGACGTTTGAGAGGCACAGATTTTTCACATGTGTACAGAAAACGGGTGAGACTATTGATCAGTATGTGACTGAACTGAGAAACCGAAGCAAAACATGTGAATTTGGGGGACTGACAGACTCGCTGATAAAAGACAGACTGGTGTGTGGTATTCCAGATAATGGTCTAAGGGAAAGACTGCTAAGAGAGCAAGATCTAGACCTGGGAAAAGCCATAGCACTGTGTAGGACTACAGAGACTGTGAAATCGCAGGCAAAGGAGCTGTTCAGTGACAGTAGCTGCAACGTGGATGCAGTGAGTAAGAACGGACACAAACCGTTTAACAAAAAGAGCGCCAATGTGAAAAAAGAGGCGTGGCCAGCGAACAAAAATGAAAGGGGCAATCGAAAGTCATGTAGTCGATGCGGTACACAGCATACACCAAAAAAGTGTCCAGCATATGGTAAAAAATGCAATAGTTGCAACAAAAACAACCATTATGCCCGTTGCTGTAAGAACCAAGCGCAACAAAGCAAGGTCCATGCAGTAGATGAAAGCGAGAAAGAGGAGTTCAATGTGGATGTTGTGTCTGAAAACAAAAAAGAAAAAAGAGACTGGATGTTGACACTAAAAGTGAATGACATACACATTCCTTTTAAATTGGATACCGGAGCACAAGTTAATGTGATATCAGAGACTGATTTTAAGAAAATTAGACCCAGACCAAAGATACATGGAATAAAAGTGAAAGGGCATGATCAAGAGGGGCAAAATAGCTTACGAAAACAAGCTGGCGGAAAATATAAAAACTAACTCCAAAAGCTTTTATAAATATATCAAAAGGAAAAGACTGGTGAAAACCAAAGTTGGTCCATTGCAGTCAGATACGGGGGAATATATAATGGGAAATAAGGAAATGGCAGATCAACTAAATGCATACTTTGGGTCAGTCTTTACGAAGGAAGACACAAAAAACCTCCCTGGGATATCGGGAAAAATAGGGACATTGGCAAAGGAGGAACTGACGCAAATCAATATCTCTAAGGATATGGTGTTAAGGAAGCTAAAGGGATTGAAGGTGGACAAATCCCCAGGGCCTGATAACATGCATCCTAGGGTACTGAAGGAGGTGGCCCTAGAGATAGCGGATGCACTAAGGATGATTTTTCAGAATTCATTAGACTCGGGAACAGTGCCGATGGATTGGAGGGTAGCTAACGTTACCCCACTATTCAAAAAGGGGGGTAGGGAAAAAGCAGGTAATTACAGACCTGTAAGCCTTACATCAGTTGTGGGCAAAATGCTGGAGTCCATCATTAAGGATGAAATAGCGGAGCACTTAGCAAATGGGGACAGGATAGGACAGAGTCAACATGGATTTACAAAGGGTAAATCGTGCTTGACTAATCTATTGGAATTTTTTGAGGGAGTAACTGGTAGAATAGATGGGGGAGAGCCAGTAGATGTGGTGTACCTGGACTTCCAAAAGGCCTTCGATAAGGTCCCACATAAAAGATTAGCATGGAAAATTGAGGCTCATGGGATAAAGGGGAAAGTTTTGGCGTGGATAGGGAACTGGCTGTCAGATAGAAAACAGAGAGTTGGAATAAACGGCTCATTTTCTGAATGGCAGGCAGTAACAAGTGGGGTACCACAGGGATCTGTCCTGGGCCCCCAGCTGTTCACAATTTACATTAATGACCTGGATCAGGGAGTCGGATGCAGCATTTCCAAATTTGCAGACGACACTAAACTAGGAGGTGGGGTGGGCTCAGAGGAAGAGACCAGGAAGCTCCAGAGCGATTTGGACAGACTGGGCGATTGGGCGGATAAATGGCAGATGCACTATAATGTGGACAAGTGCGAAGTTATCCACCTTGGGTGCAGGAACGGGAGGGCAAATTATTATTTAAATGGCAATAGATTGGGAGAGGGGGAAGTACAGAGAGACCTGGGTGTTCTTGTACACCAGTCACTGAAGGCGAGCATGCAGGTGCAACAGGCGGTCAAGAAGGCAAACGGTATGCTGGCCTTCATAGCAAAAGGGTTAGAATACAGGAACAGGGATACCTTGCTGCAGCTGTACAGGGCACTGGTGAGACCACACCTCGAGTACTGTGTACAGTTTTGGTCGCCTCATCTGAGGAAGGATGTTCTTGCCATGGAGGGGGTGCAGCGGCGATTCACCAGGCTGATACCAGGAATGGCGGGAATGACCTATGAGGAGAGACTATGTAGTTTAGGGATGTACACACTGGAGTTTAGAAGATTGAGAGGGGACCTCATAGAAGTGTATAAAATTCTGACAGGTCTAGACAGACTGGATGCAGAAGGAATGTTTCCCTTGGCGGGTGAGAACAGAACTAGAGGACATAATTTAAGGATAAGGGCTAAACCATTTAGGACAGAGATGAGGGGGAATTTCTTCACTCAGAGAGTGGTGAACCTGTGGAACTCATTGCCACAGAGGGCAGTGTACGCCAGCTCATTAAATATATTTAAGAGGGAATTAGATATATTTCTACGGGCAAAAGGGGTTAAGGGTTACGGAGAGAAGGCGGGGACGGGATACTGAATTAAAGGATCAGCCATGATCTCATTAAATGGCGGAGCAGGCACGAAGGGCCGAATGGCCTACTCCTGCTCCTATCTTCTATGTATCTATGTATCTATGATACTCAGGTACTAATATACCAGTGAAAGGAAGATGCATTGTCAAAGTGACACACAAGGACAAAGAGCACACGCTAGCATTAATCGTGGTGCCAAAGGATGTGCAAGCCATACTAGGTTTAATAGCCTGTGAGAGACTGAACCTGGTAAAGAGAGTCCTCATTGTGGAAAGCGAAGGAGAGACAGTCTATGATGAACTCATGAAAGAGTACAACGACCTATTTCAGGGTCTAGGCTGCCTTCCAGGAGAACACACGATCAGAGTAGATAAAAGTATGCCAACGGTCATACATCCATGCAGAAAAGTTCCGTTTGCTCTTCAAAAGCAACTGAAGGCAGAGTTGGACAGGATGGAAAGCCTGAACGTGATTCAAAAGATAGATGAGCCAACTGAGTGGGTGAGTTCCCTCGTCATTGTGGACAAAAAGAATGGAAAGCTCAGAATTTGCCTGGATCCAAGAGATCTAAACAGAGCAATAAAGAGAGAGCACTTCAAGCTTCCTACACGTGAGGAAATCATGTCACAGTTTGCAAATGCAAAGTATTTCAGCAAGTTAGATGCATCATCAGGATTTTGGCAAATGAAATTGGACGAGGCAAGTTCAAGACTGTGCACGTTCAACAGTCCATTTGGCAGATACAGATTCCTAAGGTTACCATTTGGCATTGCCTCAGCTCCTGAAGTGTATCACAAAACTATCCATATGATCTATGAGCACCTGGAGGGAGTTGATACATCGATGGATGACATCATAGTATGGGGAACCACGAGAACTGAGCATGACGAGAGACTGAAAAAAGTGCTGGAAGCAACAAGGAAAACAAACCTGAAGCTGAATAGAGAGAAATGCCAGCTCGGGGTGACAGAACTGACATTCGTGGGAGATATCCTTAGCAGTGAGGGCATCAGACCAGATCCCAGAAAGGTGTCCGCCATTGAGAATATGCCAAAGCCACAATGCAAAAAGGACGTGCAGAGGTTTAATGGAATGATCAACTACATGGGTAAATTCATATCCAACCTCTCAGAAAAGATGGCGCCACTGAGACGACTAACTGAAAAGAACATAGAATGGGAATGGAATCATGAGCATGAGAAGTCATGGAGCGATCTAAAGAAACTGCTCACAGAGGAACCAGTTCTGAGGTTTTATGACCCAGCGAGACCCATCAAAATATCATCAGATGCATCACAGAGTGGGCTCGGTGCCGTTCTTCTGCAAAAATATGACTACTGGCAACCTATTGCATATGCATCGCGCTCAATGACAGACGCGGAGACGCGATATGCTCAAATAGAAAAGGAGCTGCTCAGCATCACATACGCCTGTGAAAGATTTCACCAGTTTGTGGCAGGACAAGCAATCAGTGTAGAGACTGACCATAAGCCCTTGATTGCATTGTTCCAAAAGCCACTAAATTGCTGTCCGCTTAGAATACAAAGAATGATGATCAGGCTGCAACGCTATACACTGAATGTTGCGTACACACCGGGTAAGCTGATGTATACAGCAGACACGTTGTCCAGAGCTGTTGACCCAGGAGAGCCCGCAAACACCAAAATGGATGAAAAAGTGAACGCCTACGTGGACATGATCACAAGTGCACTGCCTATAGCAGATGCAAAAATGGAGCTCATAAAGACTGAGACAAACAAAGATGAAACAATGAGACGACTGAGGAAAAGCATCTTGGATGGATGGCCCAACATGAAGCAAGACTGCTCACCTGACATGGCAGAGTACTGGAACTGCAGGGCGGAACTATCAGTGGTCGAAGACATCATCTACAAAGGAAGTAAAATAGTTATCCCAAAGAGTCTGAGAAAAGAGATGCTAAAAAGGATCCATGGAGGACATCAGGGAATCGAAAAGTGTAAGAAAAGAGCACGAGAGGTGATGTACTGGCCACGAATCAACCAAGATGTGACAAATGAGGTGTCAAACTGCACAATATGCCTGAAATATCGAGCAAGCAATCCGGTAGAACCACTAAAGCCACACCCAGCGCCAGACAGACCTTACCAGAAGGTAGGCGCTGACCTATTCGTATGTCAAGGGAAAGACTATCTTGTAGTCACAGACTATTACTCCCTGTATCCAGAGGTTGGTGGACTGTACACCACCACTGCAGATGCTGTGATAACATGTATGAAAGCCATATTCTCCAGACATGGCGTGGCAAGCGAGGTCTTCACAGACAACGGACCCCAGTTTTACAATGCAAGTTTCCGACACTTTGCCAAAGAGTGGGACTTTGTCCACACAACGTCAAGTCCTCACTATCCACAGTCCAATGGACTAGTGGAAAAATCGGTCCAGACAGTGAAAAGACTGATGTACAAGGCAAAAGACAGTGGAACTGACTTCTACCAGAGCATGCTTGTATACCGCACAACGCCGCTCGAGTGTGGTATGTCACCAGCCCAACTCCTTATGGGACGTCTGCTAAGGTCAAACCTACCCATCCCGGAGAACCTCCTGAAAACAAAAGAGGGGGAGAAAGTGAGGAAGTTCAAAGAACAACAGAAAGAAAAGCAAAAGTACTACTATGACAGAGGAACACAAAACCTACCTGAACTCCACACTGGTGACCAAGTAAGGTTCAAAGACAAAACAAAGATATGGACTCAGAAGGGAACTGTCCTGAGTGAAGTACAACCAAGATCATACACCATTCAGACAGATGAGGGTGCTATTCTGCGAAGAAATCGTCGAGATCTTCTCATGGGACCAGCCACAGCAAGTCAAAAGACTGATACTGTTGAACAACCTGATCACACAGCTGAGAAACCATCATCTGAGGCAACAACTCAGATTCAAGGACAATCAATCAGAAAATCCTCAAGACACGTGAAGCCTCCTGAGAGACTCATTGAACAAATTTAAGGACTATTGTTATAGAAGGAAGTAATGTTATCTTATTCTTTCTTCAAGTTCTAGTGTATTTACATATTTCATGTGAACACACAAAGCAAGGTTAAAAAACCTTGATAATGATAATGTTAATGTAAGTTCATTAAGTGTTAAAGTTAAAATGCAGAGTAATACAAAGAAAACATGTTGTTAGATAAAAGTAAAATACTTTTGTTTTAAGAAAGGGAGATGTAATGATATCAGCAAATAGTGATGGTATTTGCCTGTTTGATTATGATGCCTTACCAGCATATTTGCATGTATTGATTGCTTGTGCCTGACCAGCAGAGGGCATGTGACAGAGACAAGCAGTTCAGTTTTGGTTTCGCTTTTAGATGGATCACTAGCATGGTGTCTCCTGTAATGCTGTTAAAAAGAGTTGAACAGACTTTAGATTAAAAGACATTCTCTTTCATAAATGTCTCGTCATTGAACCCACAAAGAAATCAATACAAAGAGCACAAGTATAACTGGTCATACTAAGTAGCCTTAACCTGCTGTATTTTCTGCTGTTGGTTGCATTTTGTTGTGGTGTAAATCAGGCGGCCAGTAGTGGAAAATGGCTGGGAGTTCTGTCCATTGGAATCCACACGGTTTACACTGCAGCATAGTTTCCAAGGAGTGGGGATCAGTGACCAGGAGACAGGCAAGTGCTTCATTTAAATATTAATTTGGGGTGGGATATCCTGCATGCTATTTCCCAGTGTTGAGACATGCAGTATAAGAACATAAGAAACTCGCTGGAGTGCCCGGCGGTGCCGAGGCTTTTTCGAGGGCATGTTGTTGTTGGAAGAGAGAGAGAGAGCGAATGGGGGGAAGAGAGAGAGCGACTGGGGGGAAGAGAGAGAGCGACTGGGGGGGGCAGGGGAGGGGGAGGGGGAGTGGGGAGCGGATGGGGGGGAGGGGGGACGGGGAGGGGGAGAGAGTGAGGGGAGGAGGAGGGGGAGAGGGAAGGAGAGAGGGAAGGAGACAGTGAGGGAAGGAGGAAGAAACCGGGCAGCCCAGACTAAAGATGGCGCTGTTCGGGCCCACATTGAAGTTCCGCCATGATCACAGATGGCGTCACGAGGAAATTGTCATGCCGCCAGGATCAAATATGGCGCTGTTGCTTCGCTACATTGAACTGCTGCCAGGATGAAAGATGGCCGGGCCCAGTTGCCGGGGTAACCCTCCTCCCCTCCCGATCTCCAGAGCCGGTTGCCGGGTTTACCCTTCCCCCCCCTTCCGAGCCCGTGCCCCGCTCTCCCGAGAGCCCCACCCCCCCGTCCGCGGAGCTCCATGCCGCCCCACGCACTGACATGGCCCCGCCCTCCCGAGTTGGCTTCAAGCGAGCCGGCTTGAAGACTGCCGAGCGGGGAAGAGAGAGAGACGGGCGCAACCGCCCAGGAGACCCCGTGCTCCCGCCTGAATCAGTGGACGCGGGAGCGGGGGGAGAATGAAGTGGGGGGTGAGGGGTGGGAGGAGCTTGCCACAAAACAATTACCTAGGGTCCAGCATGGCTGGCAACAGACGCCCAGGCTTCGAGGCCTACCTGCAAAAACGGGGAAAGGTAGGAAAATTAATGAGATTAGATAAAAGATTTAGAAAGTAATTGGGCCAGAAATTCCAGAACGGGGCTTGCAGCGCGTGCAAGCCCCGTATTTACACTTACCCCGCGCTCGTGCCGATCAGCTTCTGGGACGCCTGAACTTGCAGAAATAGAAAGCACATTCCCGGGCAGCGTATGACGTCACGCCGCCCAGGAGTGCAGCCAGCGCGAAGCCAGGAGCGTGCAGTGTAAGTGAGACACGCCCCTTGAGGTCTCAGTTTCACTGGACACGCCCCCAATGTTTCTGTCAAGCTGCTAAGGATTTTTACATGCAAAGCAGCAGTTTAAATAGGTTTTTGGAAGTTTTTTGAAGATTTTGGTAACTTTTATAAACTTTTTAAAATGTTTACATTATTTTGAGTAATCTGAAGTAGTTTTAAAGAGAATTAAAGCAATTTAAAGACTTTTAAAAGCCCTAAAAGAATTTTTTAAATTCCATTTATTTATTTAGCAATGTCGTCGTCATACGTGTCTTCACACTGTTCCCTTTGGGGAACTGTATGAAGTGGTGGAAGGATTTATGGCCATGATTAACGCTCATTCCGTGACCGTAACCATCTTTGAACCAGCCATTAGGGCGGTTAGTCCTATGGCGGGAGGGTTTTATGGGCTCCCACAAGCTATACAAGGAGGGGGGGCCACCCACACCCACGGACGCAAATATCCCACTGGATGTCAACCCAGAATTTAGAGCCGGAGCTCCGACTCCACTTGCCGGGACTGTCTGGAGCGGGGTTCGAAACCCTACCCTGATCTGGCCCAGCGGCGGGGATCCTACCGCTATGACAAAGGCCCAATCCAATTAGCAACGTGAAATGGCAGCATAGGGCTCCAGTCACGGGGAGGGAAAAGGCGCAGGAAACGTATGGGTGTCACCTTTTGTGCGGAGTGGGCCTTTTGCGTAGCAGTAAGCATCCCCGCCGCTGGGCCAGAAGGAGTAGGGTTTTGAACCCCACTCCAGACAGTCCCGGCAAGTGGAGTCGGAGCTCCAACTTTAAATTCTGGGTGGACATCCAGCGGGATGCTTGCGTCCGCGGGTGTTGCTGGCCCCCCCCCCTCAGATGGGTTGTGGGAGCCCGTAAAACCCTCCCGCCATAGGACTAACCACCCTAATGGCTGGTTCAAAGATGGTTACGGTCACGGAATGAGCGTTAATCACGGCCATAAATCCTTCCACCACTTCATACAGTTCCCCAAAGGGAACAGTGTGAGGATACGTACGATGATGACCTCTTGCGCAATGCACCTCCTTGGACCCTCAGCCGCAGGTGCGAGGGGGCAAGTTGTGCAATTGTTAAATTTTTTTATTTTATTGACATGTAAAATGTTGGCCCAGTAATTCCCTTCCAAATGCGCTAGTACGGTCGGGGTACTTACGCATCTGGCCGGATGAAATGCCGGTTTTCAGCATGCACAGTGCATGTGGGGAAAACCAGCATTTCCTGTCCTCTGAACGAAGGGGTTCAGAGGCAGAACGCGTGCGACTGCACAGGCAGCGCGTGTGCAGTATAATTCGCCGCTTTCATTAATGCTTTCAGTGAGGTCCAGTCATTACAACTTACACATGAAAAAAGCATGGGTACAGTTGCTCCAGAGGCTGCGGAGGAAGATATTTCTTATCGTGGAGCTTCTGAAAGTATGTATGTCTGTATATATTCCTTTGCGTGTTATGTATATATTCCTTTACTTATGTGTATGAATGTATTATTTAATTATGACTTTCAGAGAAAATAACTTATTGGAAAATCATAATTAAAAATATACATTTATACACATTAGTAAAGGAATATAAAACATACATACATATACGTAAAGGAATATATGTGGACATACATACATAACTCATTCTCACATTCCATTCACACAGCCACAATTGCTCCTTCTACCTACCGTTCTGAAAACCCGTTTAAAAAAAAAAAAATTAAAGTTTAAAACTTAGTTAAAATTTCTTAAAATAACTTCCCTCCCTTTCCCAAACCTAAATATTGCATTTCATAAGCTCCTCCATAAAATATATCTCCTTCCCCAGCCAATGAACAACTTTACACTTGCTTTTTTCAAGTGCAAGTTCTAGGGACTTACCCTCACTCAATCCATCAGTGAAATCTACAAAGTTCACTGCGCATGCGCTGTTCCTGCTGAACGCCGGCATTTCCAACGGCCAGATGCGTGAGTAACCCGACCGTACTCACGCTTCTGGCCTGGAATTTCTGGCCCATTAACTTTTTTTAAAAACAATATGTGTTTTAAAAGCAACTTTTTTTTTTAAAGACGCAGAAAGTGGGAAAAAGAAATGAAAAGTTTGGACTCAAGATGGCGGCGACTCACCTCGGTTCAGAATGATAAGGCCCGCCCACACATGCACCGATTGGTCGACCGTCAGGTCACCGAAGCGTAGGATTGGTCAATCGTCCCGTCACTCGACTCTAGGAGGGCCCGCCCGCACGCGCCAGGAACCCGCCCCCGCCACGCAGCGATTGGTCGACCGTCGGGTCGCTCGACCGTACGATTGGTCAACCTTGACATCACTCAATGCTAATGAGCAGATAATGAGCGGAATTTTGAACGTTTTTTGGATACCGCGGGCACAACTTTTGTCTCACCAAAACGTAAATATGCTTACGACCGTTCTGGAATCGTAAGCTTTCTTTTGATGTAACACACGTGTAAGTACGCTCTATAACTTGAGAGTGTATAGCCGAACAGACAGACAGACAGACAGACGGAATGACAGACAGAAGAACCGCTTTATATATATAGATAGGAGCAGGAGTAGGCCATTTGGCCCCTCGAGCCTGTTCCGCCATTCAACATGGCTGATCTTCTACCTCATCTCCACTTCCCTGCACTATCCCCATATCCCTTGATTCTCTTAATATCCAAAAATCTATCGAACTCTGTCTTGAATATACTCAACGACTGAGCCTCCACAGCCCTCTGGGGTAGAGAATTCCAAAGAGTCGCCACCCTCTGAGTAAAGACATTTCTCCTCATCTCAGTCCTAAATGGTCAACTCCTTATTCTGAGACTGTGATCCCTGGTTCTAGACTCCCCAGCCAGGGGAAACATCCTCCCTACATCCACCCTGCCAAGCACCGTAAGAATTTTGTATGTTTCAATGAAATCACCTCTTATTCTTCTAAACGCGAGAGAATATAGGCCTAGTCTACTCAATCTCTCCTCACAATGCCCCCATCCCAGGAATCAGTTTGCTGAACCTTCGTTGCACTCCCTCTGTGGCAAGTATATCCTTCCTTAGGTAAGGAGACCAAAACTGTACACAATACTCCAGGTGTGGTCTCACCAGGGCCCTATATAATTGCAGTAAGACGTCTTTACTCTTATACTGAAATCCTCTTGTAATAAAGGCCAACATATCATTTGCTTTCCTAATTGCTTGCTGTACCTGCGTGTTAACTTTGTGATTCGTGTACAAGGACACCCAGGTCCCTCTGAATATCAACATTTCCCAATCGCTCACCATTTAAAAAGTACTCTGCTTTTCTATTTTTCCTACCAAAGTGGATAACTTCACATTTCTCCACATTATATTCCATTTGCCATATTCTTGCCCACTCACTTAGATTGTCTATATCCCCTTGAAGCCTCTTTGCATCCTCCACACAACTTACATTCCCACCCAGCTTTATATCATCAGCAAACTTGGATATATTACATTTGATCCCCTCATCCAAATCATTGATAATACAGTAGATTGTGAATAGCTGAGGCCCAAGCACTGATCCTTGCGATGCGCCACTAGTTACAGCCCGCCAGCCATTATTCTTACTCTGTGTTTTCTGTCCGTTAGCCAATCCTCAATCCATGCTAGTATGTTACCCCCCTCCCATGATTTTGTTTAATAACCTCTTGTGTGGCACCTTATCGAATGCTTTCTGAAAATCCAAATACACCACATCCACTGGTTCTCCCTTATCTATTCTGCTAGTTACATCCTCAAAAAACAGATTCGTCAAACATGATTTCCCTTTCATAAATCCATGTTGACTCTGCTGGATCCTATTATTATTTTCTAAGTGCCCTGTTACCACGTCCTCCTTAATAGATTCTAGCATTTTCCCTACTACTGATGTCAGGCTAACTGGTTTGTAGTTCCCCATTTTCTCTTTCCCTCCTTTCTTAAATAGTGGGGTTACATGTGCTACCTTTGAAACCGCGGGAACCGTTTTAAAATGTATGCAATTTTGGAAAATGACAACCAATACATCCACTATCTCTACAGCCACCTCTTTCAAAGCCCTAGGATGTAGGCCATCAGGTCCAGGGCATTTATCGGCTTTCAGTCCCATTCATTTCTCCAGTACTATTTTTTTTACTAATGCTAATTTCTTTTAGTTCCTCATTCTCGCTAGACCCTTGGATCTCCACTATTTCCGAGAAGTTTTTTTATGTGAAGACAGACACAAGGCCACGATTTTTTCTTTGGAGGTGGGTTGGTTCCGGCTTCCAGTCCCGCCCCCAACTGCATCCGGTCCACAGACGTGATTTTACGTTGCTTGACCTTGTTAAGCCCGCCCTGCGGGCTTGCCAGCCAGTTAAGAGGAAACGGGTCAGATGATATCATTTGATGACGCGTCATCTGCCGGTTTTCTTAAAGCGACCATGCACAATTTTTTTTGGACAGCTGATTTCTCAGTGTTTGACATCATTGAGGTGCTGCAAACACTGACAATCGCTGTACAAAGGTGAGCTCATGCACCCATGCTCTCCAATGACTCCCTCCATAGGCTGGAATAGATGGCAGCTGCAGGTGAGTGAGAGAGGTTCCCCAATGAGGTGGCACTGACCATGGATTTCAAAACTTGTTACCTAAAGAAATGTGTAAATGATTTAAAAATGAATTTCCCAACATTTTCTTACCTCTGAGACTCACCAGTGCAACATTGGCTCCTTCATGCCACTTCTGCAGCTGTCATCAATCCAGAAACATTACAGCAGACTCATAACATGCCACACTTACCTGGCGTGGTGTCCGGACGTCTAGAAACCCGAGGCAGAAGCGGCAAAATTAAAAAATAGCCTGTCAACTGTTATCAACTACCTGTTAATAGGCAGCTAATTGGCTTTAATCCTCTTCCTGCCACTAGGTGTCGGATCCATGCACAAATCGGGGACCCGACACTTGGGAAAATTGTTTGGAGCCAGGTTGACTGCGGGATCGCAACCTGCCGACAATCAAAACGATTTTAACCTTTGACCCGGCTCCAAACCTGCCCTCTCAGTGCCGATAAAATCGTGGCCCATGTATTTGTTTAATTTCTCTACCATTTCCTTATTCCCCATTATAATTTCTCCTTTCTCAGCCTGTAAGGGACCCACATTTACTTTCGCTAATCTTTTCCTTTTTATATACCTATAGAAGCTTTTGCAGTCTGTTTTTATGTCTCGCGCTCGTTTACTCTCATTCTCTTCTCCCTTTCTTTATCAATTTCTTGGTCCTCCTTTGCTGAATTCTAATATCCTTCCAATCCTCAGGTTTACTACTCTTTTTGGCAACAAAGAAATGGCAGACCAATTCTGTCTTCACAAAGGAGGACACAAATAACCTCCCAGAGATGTCGGGGAACATAGGGTCTAATGAGGGAGAGGAACTGAATGAATTCAGTATTTGTAGGGAAATGTTAGGGAAATTCATGGGATTAAAGGCCGATAAATCCCCTGGGCCTGATAATCTACATCCTAGGGTACTTAAGGAAGTGGCCCTAGAAATAGTAGATGCATTGCTGGTCATCTTCCAAAATTCTATAGAGTCTGGAATAGTTCCCATGGATTGGAGGGTAGCTAATGTAACCCCACTATTTTAAAAAGGTGGTAGAGAGAAAACGGGGCATTATAGACCGGTAAGCCTGACATCGGTAGTGGAGAAAATGCTGGAGTCCATTATAAAAGATGTAATAGCAGAGCACTTGGAAAACAGTGACAGGATCGGACAAAGTCAGCATGGATTTACAAGAGGTAAATCGCGCTTGACTGATCTACTGGAATATTTTGAGGATGTAACTGGTAGAATAGATAAGGGAGAACCAGTGGATGTGGTGTATTTGGACTTTCAGAAGGCTTTTGATAAGGTCCCGCATAAGAGATTAGCGTGCAAAGTTAAGCACACCGGATTGAGGGTAAGGTACTGACTTGGATAGAGAACTGGTTGGCAGACAGGAAGCAAAGAGTTGGAATAAACAGGTCTTTTTCCGAGTGGCAGGCAGTGACTAGTGGGGTACTACAGGGATCGGTGCTGGGACCCCAGCTATTTACAACATATATTAATGATCTAGACGAGGGAACTAGATGTAATATCTTCATGTTTGCAGATGGCACAAAGCTGGGTGGGCGTGTGTGCTGTGAGGAGGATGCAGAGAAACTCTAGTATGATTTGGACAGGTTGGGTGATTGGGCAGATGAATGGCAGATGCAGTATAATGTGGATAAATGCGAGGTTATCCACTTTGGTGGCAAAAACAGGAAGGCAGATTATTATCTGAACGGCAATAGATTGGGAAAAGGGGAAGTGCAACGAGACCTGGGTGTCCTTGTGCACCAGTCGCTGAAGGTAAGCATGCAGGTGCAGCAGGCGGTTAAGAAGGCAAATGGTATGTTGGCCTTCATAGCTAGAGGATTCGCATACAGGAGCAAGGATGTCTTGCTGCAGTTGTACAAGGCCTTGGTGAGACCACACCTTGAGTATTGTATGCAGTTTTGGTTGCCTTATCTGAGGAAGGATGTTCTTGCCATGGAGGGAGTGCAGCGAAGATTCACCAGGCTGATACCTGGGATGGCAGGAATGATGTATGAAGAGAGATTGGGTCGATTAGGCTTATATTCGCTAGAGTTTAGAAGAATGAGAGGGGATCTCATTGAAACTTATAAAATTCTAACAGGACTAGACAGACTAGATGCAGGAAGGATGTTCCTGATGGCGGGGGAGTCCAGAACCAGAGGTCACAGTCTAAGGATAAGGGGTAAGCCATTTAGGACTGAGATGAAGAGGAATTTCTTCACCCAGGGAGTGGTGAACCTGTGGAATTCTCTACCACAGAAGGCAGTAGAGGCCAATTCATTAAATATATTCAAGAAGGAGTTAGTTATATTTCTTAAGGCTAAAGGGATCAAGGGATAGGGGGAGAAAGCAGGGCCATGGTATTGAATTTGGATGATCAGCCATGATCTCATTAAATGGCGGAGCAGGCTCGAGGGGCCAAATGGCCTATTCCTGCTCCTATCTTCTATGTTTCTATGCAACATTATAAGCCGCTTCCTTTGATCTAATACTTTTTTTAACTTCTCTTGTTAGCCACGGTTGGACCACTTTTCCTGTAGGGTTTTTGTGCCTTAAAGGAATTTATATTTGTTGTAAATTATGTATTAATTCTTTAAATGCTAGCCATTGCTTGTCTGACGTTATACCTTATATTCCCAATCTACCTTAGCCAACTCGCCCCTTATACCTACGTAGTTTGCCCTGTTTAGGTTTAAGACCTTAGTTTCGGGTTTAACTAAATCACTTTCAAACTCAATATAAAATTCTATCATATTATGGTCACTCTTCCCTAAAGGCCCCTTTACTACGAGTTTATTAATTAACCCTTTCTTGTTGCACAATACTAGATCTAAAATCGCCTGCTCACTCGTTGGTTTCTCAACATACTAATCTGGAAAACTATCTTGCATACATTCCATGAATTGGTCCTCCACGCTATTACTGTAAATTTGGTTTGCCCAGTCTATATGTAGATTAAAGCCCCCTATGATTACTGTATTACCCTTGTTACATGCGCCTCTAATTTCCTGATTTATGCACTGCCCTACATTACAAATACTGCTTGAGGGGCCGATAAATAACTCCCACCAATGTTTTCTGCCCCTTGCTGTTTCTTAGCTCCACCCAATCGGATTCTCCTTCTTGATTTTCGGAACTAAGATCCTTTCTCTCTACTGTCTTTACCCCATCCGTTATTACTAGAGCTACCCCTCCTTTTCCATTTTGCCTATCTCCTAAAAGTTAAGTATCCTGGAATATTTAGTTTCCAACCTAGGCCACACTGCAACCACGTCTCCGTAATGGCTATTAGATCAAACCTGTTCATTTCTAGCTGTGCTATTAATTCATCTATATTGTTGCGAATGCTTCGCGCAGTCAGATATAGTGCCTTTAGCTTTGACTTATTTCTATTTTTCCCTGATGTCACCTTAGTCACTGATGCCTTATTACCTTTGTTACTCTCTCTGCCCCTTCCTGACCCACTCTGCTTATTTTTACCCAAAACTCTACTCTGCTCTAGAGCCTTGGCATTTCTCTTGCTGCTTTTAAATGTACTCTTTCCTAAATCCTCCCACCCCCCTCATTAGTTTAAAGCCCTGTCTACTGCCCTAGTTATTCAGTTCGCCGGAACACAGGTCCCAGCCCGGTTTAAGTGGAGCCCGTCCCAACGGAACAGCTCCCTCTTTCCCCAGTACTGGTGCCAGTGCCCCATGAACTGAAAACCCTTCCTCCCACACCACTCTTTGAGCCACGCCTTTAAACCTCTAGGCCTAGAAATTCATTGTAGCCACTTTTGGGGCGTTAAAGTCGGGCGGCCGCTAAAGTTTGCGCCCGCCGCCAAATCGAGGCCACTTCTGCGATATTCATTAGCTTCACCCTAAGAGTTTGCTCGAGCGCTAAAACTGGTGCTGGACGCCTCTCTTTAGGCACTAAGCCGGAGGTGCTGAGCGAGAGCGCCGAGGCCGGGCGCAGCGCAGGTGCGGCCATCTCGTGATTGACAGCAGACACCCTGGCGCCGGCCAGCTCTTAAGGGGGAAGGGTCGACTTTGTCTGCTGCCACGCCCTGGATAGTGGAGCCCTCCAGCTAGGCCTGAACACTGCTGCTGGACCCAAATAACGCCTGAAGCCATGCAGAGGGCCCGTGAACGAGCGCAGCGCTTCTCAGCGTGATCTGAGTGTGCTGGTTGGTGGTGTGGAGAAGAGGCGCCATATTTTGTACCCGGACAATGGCAGGAGGGCGCCGCTCCACGCCTACCGGAGAGCCTGGAGGCATGTCGCCAGCAAGGTGTCAGCCAACAGCGAGGTCCCCAGGACCGGTGTCCAGTGCCGCAAAAAGTTTAATGACCTCACGCGGATTGTCAGGGTGAGTCCCCTTTCCAGTGACCTCCTCATCCTTGCATGTGCACCTCACATTATGGGCAAAGGGACCTGAAAGCCCTAATGGCCAGCCCTCATCCAGCAGCTATGGAACAGGCATGAACATCAATTGCACATTCTGCACTTAACACACTGGCCAAGCTATTCCACCGTGGGAGGCAGTGCACACAAGATCAGGGCGACACACTGGCCAGGCTCTTCCACCATGGGAGGCAGTGCACACAAGATCAGGGCGACACACTGGTCAGGCTATTCCACCATGGGAGGCAGTGCACACAAGATCAGGGCGACACACTGGCCAGGCTCTTCCACCATGGGAGGCAGTGCACACAAGATCAGGGCGACACACTGTACTTAGAGGCCGTCCTTTCTCTTGCAGGCCAAGCTGGCTAATAATCGGAAGAGCCGGACTGCGACCGGGGGAGGCCGACCCCAGATCCAGCCGCTCACCGAGCTTCAACATCGCGCGGAGCGCATCATGGGTGCCCGGGTGATTGGCCCTGTTGCATGTGGAGATGCCGACCCTGTTCTGGCCACCAATGGTAAGGACATCCACGTTTGGACCTCTCTCGTCCCACTTGCGCATCAGATCTACATCCTTTGCCACTGTCCGACCAATGCGCTGAATGCCACCACTCATGCATCCCTCGCTGACGGCCTCTCCTCACTCTAAAGCTACTCTTGTGCCTTCCTGGTTTCAGATGGTGAGGAGGAGGTCCCTGAACTTGCCAGTGACAGCCCCTCAGAGGAGGAGGAGGAGGAGGAGCAAGAGGAAGGCGGCCCATCAGAGGAACCCTCAGCCGTGGCAACCCATGCCAATGTAGGGGACACGTCTTCCCTGGAGGGGAGCGTCGCGGAAGTGTCGGAGGGGAGGGGAGCTCATGGGACCTGCGGCCTGCAGAAACGCGG
The DNA here is from genome assembly GCF_052327205.1 of Somniosus microcephalus. NCBI lineage: Eukaryota > Metazoa > Chordata > Chondrichthyes > Squaliformes > Somniosidae > Somniosus > Somniosus microcephalus. Next base: position 63,803,431 of record NC_140991.1, read on the forward strand.
GAGGGGGGTGCCAGGTCGGCGGACTTCTCCCCAGAGGGGGGAAGGGTCAGAGGGGAGTCCAATTGCTGGGCCCAGCGGCCTCCAGCAACGCAGGAAGGGTCGGCCAGCTCGGCGGCCTTCTCCCCAGAGGGAGAGTCCGGCCTCCAGTCCGGAGATGGTCTTCGCCGAGGAGATGGAACGCCTCGAGGACTTGTCCGCGGACTCGGAGCGCCGGCACACGGAGCTCATGGGGGTAGTGGCACGGTTGCCTGAGGCCATCGAGTCCCTCTCTCGGAGTGTCACCGACGCCGGGGCCTCACAGGCCATCAGTTTGGCGGAATTCGGGGCAGAGCAGGCAGCGAGTCGGGCGGCATTCGGGGCAGATCAGGCAGCGAGTCGTGCGGCATTCGGGGCAGCTCAGGCAGCGAGTGGGCAGCTGATCGGTGGTGCCGTGCAGTCACTGGGTGCTCTGATGAGGTCACTGAACAGGTCAACACGGGCACTCACTGCTGCCACACTCGCTGTGTCAGCCAGGCATCGCCAGGGCACCCGGCGCGCTGCAGCAGCACAGCGGTCTGTCCCTCGGCAGATTGGTGCGCATGCTGCAGTGCTGGCCCGGGCGAGTGCCAGTGTCTCAGGCGACCAGCGAGTGTCTGCCATCCGCCAGCTTGCCCCCATTCCTCCAGCCGCCACTGCCACTCCCCCAGTGGAGCTGCCAGGAGCTGCTGCTGCGACTGATGCTGGCCAGCCACAGCTGCAGCATTCAACAGCCGCCCGCTCGACGGCCAGACCACGACTAGGCCGACCCCCAAGGGCATCTGCCGTCATGACATGTGCCCCTCTGGAGCCTGCCCCCAGCCTTGCAGCAGCCAATGGCCTTACTTTGAGGAGGAGCAGCAGGGCGGGCAGGGGCCACACAAAGATGGCCAAGGCATCGACCTAGCGGGCCAAAAAGTCAAATGTGTGGCCAGTTGTGTTTGTTTTTTGAGGCCGAGAATTGGATGTTTGTTTTTTGAAGGCCGAGGATGTGATGTTTGTTTTTTACGAAAGCCGAGGATGACGGCCATTTTAGTTGCACTGTTTTGTTAATCCTCTCCAGGTTGTGGGAGCGAGTAATGTGTTTGAGTGTTTTTTGGGGGTTTCGTCTGTTTTTGGTTTTCATGTGGGAGGGGCCCTGAGTTTGTACAATAAAGCATTTTATTTATTAACATTGTCCATGTTTGATCTTTGAAGTGTTTGTTGCCTTAACCGGCTGAGGGCTTGCGGAGCGGCTGCAATCATGTTCTTTCATTGGCACAAGCCATTCCCTGACAGGGGGCCTAGAAGTGACGTTCAATAAGCCGCCGACGGGCGGCCCTTGGACCTTGTGCCTCCCTCCTGGGCTGGTATTCCTCGTCCTCCTCCTCCTCATGCTCCTCCTGCTCCTCCTCCTGAGGTGGGGTTCCAACGTGAGGTGGCAGTGCCTGAGTCCTGCGGATAGCCAGGTTGTGCAGCATGCAGCAAACGACGACGAATTGGGAGACTCGGTCCTGCGAATACTGGAGGGCTCCCCCGGAGCGATCGAGACAGCGGAACCGTTGCTTGAGGACGCCGATTGTTTGTTCTATGATGTTCCTAGTCGCTTGATGGCTCTCGTTGTATGCCTCTTCAGCAGGGGTCATGGGCGCGCGGAGCGGGGTCATGAGCCAGGTACACAAAGGATAGCCTTTGTCCCCGATAAGCCATCCTCTTGGGGGAGGCTGTGCCTGGAACATGTCAGCCACAGTTGTCTGTCGCAGGATAAAGGCATCGTGGCTGCTGCCTGGAAAGCGGGCATTGACAGCTAGGATGCGCTGCCTGTGGTCACACACCAGCTGTACGTTGAGGGAATGGTAGCCCTTCCGGTTGCGGTAATCCTCGGCATGCTCCAGAGGTGCCCACAAAGCCACATGCGTGCAGTCAATGGCGCCCTGCACCATGGGGAAGCCCGCTATTCTTGCAAATCCCACTGCACGCTGCTGCTGCTTGTCCAGGGTCATGGGGAAGGAGATGAATTGATGTCTCCTTGTGAAAAGGGCTTCGGTCACCTGGTGGATGCAGCAATGCACGGCAAACTGGGAGATGTTAGCGATGTCCCCAGCAGCGGATTGGAAGGAGCCGGTGGCATAGAAGTTGAGAGCCACCGTCACCTTCACTGCCACCGACAGAGACGTCCTGCTCATCAGCTGTGGCTGCAGATCTCTCTGAAGCAGCTGGCAGATGTCTGCAACCACCTCCCTTCTGAATCGCAGCCTCCTTACACACATCGCGGCAGACATGGTCAGATAGGAGGACTGCTGGCGGTATACCCTGGGTGGGTAAGGCCTCAGTTGGCGACGCCTGTTGCCCCCTCTGCGTCTAGCCAGGGCTGCCACTCTCTCACGGCGTCTGTAAGCCCTTCTGGCATAAGGCTGAAAGTCAGCATTAGCACCCAATGCAGCCCCCATTATATGCTGGGAAACAATGAGCTCTCAATGAAGGCAAAGATAATTGCTAAGCTCTGGCCTGAGCCAAAAATACCTGTCCTAGTGTTGGTCCAAACCAGTAAGCTCTCCTCCTTGGTCTCTCTCCAAAGAACCGTTGCACAAGAGTGAATGCTGCAAAATGGCTGCCCTTTATAGTGCAGGGTAAGTGCCCTTTAATTAGCGCTCCCCGCGGCCCGCCTCGGCTGTGTACCATTCCACTTCACAGTCGTTCGGGCCGCCCGGCGCACAATGGGGCGGCGCGAGTGAAGTTCCGGTTCGGGGCGCACAAAGGGCGTTGCACTAGTAAATGACGTCATGATCTGTGCGCGCAGCAGGGCGCGCGCTAAGACTTTGCGCCGGCGCTAAATGTGTACTGAAGTTGGGGCGAGGCGCAGATTGCGCTGCGCCCGGGCGCTAAGTGCCTAGCGCTCGAGATCTACTCCTCCTAAGGCGCTAACGGCTGGCGCGCCCAACTGAATTTCTAGGCCCTAATCTGTTTGTCCCTATGCCAATTTGCACGTGGCTAAGGTAACAATCCAGAGATTATTACCTTTGAGATTCTGCTTTTTAATTTGGATCCTAGCTCCTCAAACTCCCTCAGCAGAACTTCATTCTTAGTTCTACCTATGTCGTTGGTTCCTACGTGGACCATGATAACTGGATCCTCCCCCTCCCACTCCAATTTCTCCTCCAGCTGCAAGGAGATTTCTTTAACCCTGGCACCAGGCAGGCAACACAACCTTTGGAACTCTCAGTCACGGCTGCAGAGAACATTATCTATCCCCCTGACTATACTGTCCCCTACCACAACTACATTCCCTTTCACTCCCCCACTTGAATGGCCTCCTGCACCATGGTGCCATGGTTAGCTTGCTCATCCATCCTGCAGGCTTTTCCCTCATCCACAAAGGCAGCAAGAACCTCATACTTGTTGGACAAGGGCAAAGGCTGCGGCTCCACCACCACTGCACCTGTGGTCCCCTTACCTGCCTGACCACTAACCAGACCTGTACCACTACCTAACCTAAGGGGTGTGACTGCCTCCTGGATCAAAGTGTCCACGTAACTCTCCCCATCCCTGATGCCCTGCAATGTCTGCACCTCCGACTCCCGCTCAAAATCTCTGAGCTGAATTTCCTTCAGATGCAGGCACTTACTGCAAACATGGTTGTCTGGGATCACAATGCTCTCCACAAACTCCCACATGCTGCAGTTGCAGCACACCACCTGCACTGCCATTTCTATATGACCTTGTTTTATTTAATTAAATTTGTAATTAGGTAACTTAGATTACAGTGTAGTTTCTTGACTACTTACCTGATCTAGATTACCATGGTGTGGAGATACCGGTCCGGTTGGCCTGGGGTGGACAAATGTAAGAAGTCACACAACACCAGGTTATAGTCCAACAGTTTTATTTGAAATCACAAGCTTTCAGAGCGCTGCCCCTTCATCAGGTGAAGTGGAGAGATGCATAAAGACACAGCTTATATAGTCAGAGAATAATGCCAGATGATTACAGGTAATCTTTCTAACTGCCATTTATCACACCTTGGCAGAGAGATAATCACAGCAATCAAAGGTGCAAATGGTGTCCAAACAGGTTAGTCAGGAAAACATTACATCAAAGAACAATGAGGTGGGGTCACAAGGGGTCAAATGTTGCAGATGCTGGGGTCTGTATGAAAAACAAAAAACAGACAAAAAATTTTTTTTTTGCTGGAAATCACACCAGGTCCGGCCGCATCTGTGTAGAGAGAACAAGCCAACGACGACTCAAGTCTGGATGACCCTACATCAGGTGGGGTTACATGTAGCGTGACATGAACCCAAGATCCCGGTTGAGGCCGTCCTCATGAGTGACCTCAAATTGGACCCCTCCGGAGGGTCGCTGCCCTAAGCTTGACATGTATGCTCAAGCTGTCAGGAGATGCATCAAAGCCAGATTCATCAGCCGCACTCACAAGACAGTCCAGAATGTAACCCAAGCACAACGCAACGCCATCCATGCTCTCAAGACCAACCGCAACATCGTCATCAAACCAGCAGACAAAGGAGGAGCCATCGTCATACAGAACAGAACGGACTATTGTAAAGAAGCATACCAACAACTGGACAACCAGGAACACTACAGACAGTTACCCGCAGATCCGACCAAAGAACACACCCGCCAACTCAACAGACTGATCAAGACCTTCGATCCAGACCTTCAAAGCATCCTACGCGCTCTCATCCCATGCACTCCCTGCGTGGGAAACTTCTACTGCCTCCCAAAGATACACAAAGCCAACACACCCGGACGTCCTATCGTATCAGGCAACGGAACCCTGTGTGAGAACCTCTCTGGATACGTCGAGGGCATCCTGAAACCCATCGTACAGGGAACCCCAGCTTCTGTCGCGACACTACAGACTTCTTACAGAAACTGAGCACCCACAGACCAGTTGAACCAGGAACACTCCTCGCCACGATGGACGTCTCGGCACTCTACACAAGTATCCCCCACGATGACGGCATCGCTGCGACAGCCTCAGTACTCAACACCAACAACAGCCAATCTCCAGACACCATCCTACAACTCATCCGCTTCATCCTTGACCACAATGTCTTCACCTTCGACAACCAGTTCTTTACCCAAACACACGGAACAGCCATGGGGACCAAATTCGCACCCCAATACGCCAACATCTTCATGCACAAGTTTGAGCAAGACTTCTTCGCTGCACAGGACCTCCAACCAATGCTATACACCAGATACATCGACGACATTTTCTTCCTATGGACCCACGGCGAAGAATCACTGAAAAGACTACATGATAACATCAACAAGTTCCATCCCACAATCAAACTCACCATGGACTACTCCTCAGAATCGGTTTCATTCTTGGACACACGAATCTCCATCAAAGACGGACACCTCAGCACTTCACTCTACCGCAAGCCCACGGACAACCTCAGGATGCTCCACTTCTCGCGATGGACACCTACAGACGCTGAAAGATGCCCTCGTAAGAACGGGATATGACGCTCGACTCGTCGATCGACAGTTCCGACGGGCCACAGCAAAAAATCGCATAGACCTCCTCAGAAGACAAACACGGGACACAACCAACAGAGTACCCTTCGTCGTCCAGTACTTCCCCGGAGCGGAGAAACTACGCCATGTTCTTCGCAGCCTTCAACATGTCATCAATGACGACGAACACCTCGCTAAGGCCATCCCCACGCCGCCACTACTCGCCTTCAAACAGCTGCCTAACCTCAAACAGACCATCATTCGCAGCAAATTACCCAGCTTTCAGGAGAACAGCGACCACGACACCACACAACCCTGCCACGGCAACCTCTGCAAGACATGCCAGATCATCAACACAGATACCATCATCACACGTGAGGACACCACCCACCAGGTACATGGTACATACTCATGTGACTCGGCCAATGTTGTCTACCTCATACGTTGCAGGAAAGGATGCCCCGCAGCATGGTACATTGGCGAGACCATGCAGACACTGCGACAACGGATGAACGGACACCGCGCAACAATCGCCAGGCAGGAGTGTTCCCTCCCAGTCGGGGAACACTTCAGCAGTCAAGGACATTCAGCCTCCGATCTTCGGGTAAGCACTCTCCAAGGCGGCCTTCGAGACACACGACAACGCAAAATCGTAGAGCAGAAACTGATAGCCAAGTTCCGCACTCATGAGGACGGCCTCAACCAGGATCTTGGGTTCATGTCACGCTACATGTAACCCCACCTGACGTAGGGTCATCCAGACTCGAGTCGTCGTTGGCTTGTTCTCCCTACACAGATGCGGCTGGACCTGCTGTGATTTCCAGCAAAAAAAATGTTTTATTGTCTGTTTTTTGTTTTTCATACAGACCCCAGCATCTGCAACATTTGACCCCTTGTGACCCCACCTCATTGTTCTTTGATGTAATGTTTTCCTGACTAACCTGTTTGGACACCATTCACACCTTTGATTGCTGTGATTATCTCTCTGCCGAGGTGTGATAAATGGCAGTTAGAAAGATTACCTGTAATCATCTGGCATTATTCTCTGACTATATAAGCTGTGTCTTTATGCATCTCTCCACTTCACATGATGAAGGAGCAGTGCTCCGAAAGCTTGTGATTTCAAATAAAACTGTTGGACTATAACCTGGTGTTGTGTGACTTCTTACATTTGATCTAGATTACGTTATGGGGACTGAAATTAAATATCTACTTGTAACACAAAGCACTACAAGTAGTGTAGGCAAAAAGCAGCAACTCCTTCCCATTCTTTCCAAATTCTCACTCTTTCCAAATTCCCAAATAAAACACTCTGTTTAATCTCGCTCTGTGCAGACCGCTCTGCGCTCTGCAGACCTGTTTACTCATATAATCTAGGAGCCTCACCCAATTTACAAGTGTTGACTCAGCTCTCCTGCTGCTGGTGATTGCACCTATTCAATACAAACACTTACAGCTGACTGACAGTTAACTGCCACTGGAGGCAGCTTCTGTTAACTATAGTTTTTAAAGTTCTAGGTTAAAATCAAAACATTAAATTAAATTTCACTTTTTACATCTACTACTTACCTAATACTTACCAGAAATTCCCAATCTTTCAAAATTCCCAAATAAAACACTCCATTCTAATCAGTTTAAGTACACTCCATTTTAATCCCGCTCTGTTGATTCCAAATGATTCCCATGTAAAATGGATTTTCAGTGCCGCTAGGGAATCACCTGTGATAATTTAAAAGGCACAGGTTAGTAAAAGAAAGATAGCGTTGCATTTATATACATCTTCAATACATCCTAAAGTGCCTCACAATCAATAAATTACTTTTGAATTGTAGCTACAATTGTTTTGTAGGCAAACATGGTAGTCAATTTGTGCACAGCCAAGTCCCACAAACAGTAATGAGATGAGTGACCAGTTAATCTGATTTGCTGGGACACCAGTTGGCTAGGACACCAGGAGAACTCCCTGCTCTTCTTCAAAAAAGAACTGCAGGATCTTTTGCTTCCACCTGAACAAGCAATTTGAGCATCATTTTTATATATGGCCCGGAACTTTCGGTCAGCGGCGAAACAAAGGCATTCGCCGCTGGCCCTGAAGTATGCTTCGCCCGATCTCTTTTTGTCAAGAAGTAAGCTTCTCCCGATCTGTGTCAAGAATTTTGGGTTTTCCGACACACTTCAAATCAACGGAAATTAATGGGGATTCCCAACGAAGAGCTGCTGTGACGTCAATAAGTTGTCTAAGCAGCCAATCAAAACGCAGAATTTTCATAGACAGCGAACAAGGAAGTGGGTAAGCTCCTTTGATTCTAACTTTTTAAAAATGTTAGAGAGAGAAAAACAAAGATTGGGGCTCTCACATGGGGGAAAAGGCAAAAATGAACAAACTTAAGTTTCTTAATTTTAATTTTTATTAAAATGGATAAATTTGACACTGCACAAAATAAAAATTCGTTTTTCAGGGCCATAACCGTTGTTTAGTAGTCAATACTCTGTTAAAACAGAGATTTCACTGATTGCTGGCTCTGTGGCGGGGGGCAGCACAGCGCAGCCTGTGGAGGAGCAATTACTGACAGACCACAACTTCAGGATTTCCGCATTAGGCTGCGCATGCACTAAATCCTGAAGTTGCGGTCAGTTTCAAAGGTGAAATGACGGGGATCACTGCCAGTTCGCCGTCATCAGGACCCCAAATTCCGGGCCAATGTCTCATCTGAAAGATGACTCTTCTGACAATGCAGCACTTCCTCAGTACTGCACTGTACATTGATCCTACAATATTTCAGTCAGTTTCTGACCAATTTTGCTCATTTTCTTTGCTACCACTTGGGTTCTATGCCACCTTATTCTGATATTCCTCTTTAATTGTTCCCTTTTTAAGTTTCCCTCATACACAATTCCCTGTTTCCACCACCAGTACGTTCCTTACACCTGTTGAAATCTGTACCCAAAGCTATGCAAATAAGCTAACCTCAAAATTAGGTGCACACAGTACATTACCATTTCAATCTGCCTAGAATCCACCACTAGATATTCAGGTCTAAACTACACTCATATTGCAGGGGTGGAGGCACAGTGGGCACAGCAGAAAAGTAATGTTGCGAGTTGAAGAGCAGGTACAGTGACACCCAAGTGGCCGTCCTACATTCATTTATGTGTCTGAGTAACTAAAGATACATCATGCACCTAGGTTTTCTTGGTGATTTTTTTTCCGGGCACATGGCTGTTAGTGCGAAATAGTTCCAGTTTTAACTTGTAACTAGAAAGTTTGACCTACTGTAGCATGGGCATGTACGTGAAGCTATGAGAGAGCTCTGAGGTTGTCTGAGTAATTTGCATATGGCTATAGTCGAGGTGTAAGAGGTTGACAGGAAACACTGTGTAGAGTGCATACTTTTCCCATCTACTTGGTACAGGGAAATACTGGGTAAACTTTCATTGGACGATTTTTTTTGGCTAACCTTTTTCATCTGTACTCTCATCCTCTGGGTATTGTACACCATTATTCACCCTTTTTGTGCCTTGCACACAGTCTGCACCATTTCCCTAAGTGGGGACATGCCCTGGAGTGCTGAACCAGGCAACTTTATTTTGCTGACTTCCTCCACAGTTGCAGCTGTGAAGCATGTTGGGTGGGGTGGTGGTGGTGGGGGAGGAGCGGGGGTGGGGGGATTGTGGCTGCCTGCCACTGCTCCATTATTTAAGCATATTTCCAGACTTTGCAGAATTTTTACCTGCAACAATTTAACCTCCCATTCAACAGCACTGGAAATATTACTCTTCATTGAGCAATCTACCATCAGGAGGCTCAAAACAAGCCAGGATCTTGCCATGAATATTAAATTACGGCCGACCATGCATTGAGCCTCAATGAAAATACTCATCTGAGTGAGCAAAACTAACTTACTCACACTGCTTGCTTTTGGTCTGCTTTCCAGATGCTATTTTCATTTGCCTATTTTACATATACAGTTTAGCCATTTCATAGATTATTGTATTAGCAAAACATTATTGTGGGTGAATAGAGGGGACAGATTTGACTGTTTACATTTTCATGTACTATGACATGAAAATACCAGAGCTTCGAGTGACGGGAGAGCATATCAGGAATTTGGGTGCAGAGGTCCGCGTGCCTCATGTTTTCCTGTCTATTAAGATGAATTAATGGGAAATTGTGTAGACCATGAATTGGGTACGCTAACCTTTGTGCCCAAATTCCTAATATGTGCTCCCATCACACAGAGCTCTGTGCTGGGAGTGCTAGATTGTAAAAGTTTCCCTATTGTATTTGAACATGTGTACAAGGCTATATGAAACCTGACATGTATCTGTATACTGATATGCAAATGATTTTTTTTGTATGTGAATGATGCGCAAACAGCAGACAAAAGTTCGGTCTGAACCCTTTTCAGAGGAAATGTTCTAGACTAAGTTACCTAGTCATGCAGGAATTTTGATGAAAGGATTCAAACATCTGTAGTAATACAAAACCTATGCGTGTGTGTAAAAACCTGTTTGGTAAAATAACGTTATTTCAGTCATTACTTGTTCGGTAAATAAAATTCAAGATGCCTATTTAAATAACAGATTAAAATGCATTTTGACAGTTGTATTCTGTCATTGTTAAAATCTAACAGCAGCTGAAGTATAGGTCCAGACTGTTTCAGAAAATTTTCTAGAATTAGTCATGGTGTAATTTAGAGACCAATAGGCTTATTTTTTTGCAGTCAACCCCATTTGAATGCACCCCTAACATATGCAATCCCAGATGTATTAAAGATTTTTCCATGTCTTAATTCCTTTATATGAGCTTCAATGTAATGTAAATTATAGGAATAGCAAAAGGGCTTTTGGCCCAAAAAGCCTCTGCCTTTTTGGTGCAGCTGAACCCTATCTTCTTCCTTCTCACCATATCCACAATCCTATTTCTCCAGAATGTTACAGAAATGTTGCTTGAATGTATTTATACTACAGTGTTTGCTTCAGTAGCCTTCCCCAGTAACTGTTCCGCATGCCTATTAACCTTTGTGTCAAATAATTCTTTCCTAAATGCTTTATTTACAGCTATAATTCCCTATGGTTTAAAATGATGTCACCTAGATTTTAAACCTTTCATCAGCGTGAATGATTTGTCTAGAACAACTATATCAATCCCCTTTATAATTTTGAAAGTTTCCATTAGGTTGTCTTGTAGTCTTTTTTTATAACAAGTACAAACCCAACTATAGGGCTGAATTTTGCTGGCGCTCAGAGGGAACCCGCTGTCAACCTGCTTCCACGCGAGTCTCCCAGATGTTGGGTCTGTTGTCGCGGAACAGACCCGACACCAAGCGGTGGGGGAGGCAACGACACCAAACGACGGGGGAGGCTATTCACATCATTAAATGGGTTGTTAACATCCAATTAACTGTTATTTTAAGCCTATATTTCGATTTTACATGCTCCCCCACGGGTTACCCGCTGCTCGGGGAACACGTCAGCACAGCATGTCGTGAGTGGATTCAGCATTGAATTATCTCATGACCTGACAGCTGCGAAAGTTGTATAAAAGATCCCATGTTACAGCTGTTCACTTTCAAAGCTCAGAAACTGTTGGTTGCTGCACAGGACACAGGGCATCAGCACCCAACCACATGGCTGCCCGGGATGCCAGGGATAGCCTCACCATGGCGTTTATTTCACTTTACACTGTACACCCTGGATGCCATTTGATGTGCCGGGTTGGCACCACCCCACACCAACACTATCAAGCATCCCTACAATGCCCAAGCCATTCCTTTCACGCTCGGCACCATTGCAGGGTGGGGTGGCGGTGCATCCATATGTCTCACCATTCACTACAACTCACTAAACCACTTCCAAAGGTACACACAAATCTGTCCAAGAATGCAAAATGCTGAAAATGAAGGTTTCAATGTTTGACAGCACATTACCAGAAACTTCACATAAACATTAACTAAACCACCCAAGTGCCTACCCTTGTGTGTTGTTAGTTGGTATGCTTGCAGTAGGATGAGGGTGAGTGCGAGGGGTGGCCAGTGAAAAGGGGAATTGATCATGTAGATAGACAGGGATGGGTGCAGGTGCAAGGTAAGTTGGTGTGAGTAAAGATGTGCAGGAGTAGGATAGGGAAGTAATGAGTGGATGTAATGAGTGGCACAGCAGGATGAGGTTGAGTGAGGTTTGGCAGGAACGTTTTGTGATCTACTGGGATCATTGAAAGGCTTGCGCCACTGCAGCCTGGTCCTCCTGATGACATCTCTGCTCGTGCCCTCCTGTGCAATGTGCAACCAGGCTGCATTGATCTCCTGGGGAGGTCTCTTCCACCCATGGGAAGGGAAGAGAACCCCCCTGCATATGGAGGGAGTCATGGGAGAGCCTGGGTGCAGCTGTGCATCTTTGTGCAGTGCCTGTCAGTGTTTGCAGCACCTCAATGCTGTAGAACACTGACAACAGAACTGTCAAAATCACTTTGGACATAGCCCCTTTAAGGAAACTGGCTGATGACGCGTTAGCAGACCCACTTCCTTTTAATTGGGCGGGAACCTCGCAGGGCGGGCTCAACAAGCCCCATTAACGTAAAATCACTTGGAGAGTGCGGGCTGCAGTAGGCAGCGGGCTGGGACCGTGACACCGACCCTGGCCACCCCGGACACACCTCGGTTCGCGAAATCGCGGCCATAGTCTAGCCTCATTTTAAGGCTATATCAGAGTCCAAAGCCAAGTGTGCATTACAACAAGGAGTATAGTATGCAAACATACAAAAAGAATACCCGGGGATGACGATTAGCCTTATCAAGCCTACTCCATTCAGATACTGTGCAATCACAATCCCCATTAACCACCCTTTATCCACGAAAACGCCTGTGAGATGTAAAAATATTAAGGAACCTACTGCCAATTTAGGAACAACTATACTAAAAACAATCTTCTCCTAAGGCAAGCAAAGAAGACTCCAGGGGGGAAAAATTTGGTTGCTTTGCGCCTCCTGTTAGCACCCTGGGCACTAACGGGGCACAAAGCAACTAGCGCCCGGGCGCGGCACCGTCGACGCCTCCTGCGAAATTCAGCGGGAGGTTAGCGGCGGCAGTAACCGTTAGCGCCCCGCAGCGCTGCGCCGCCGGCAATGATGTCATCGCCGTGTGCAGTGCCCTGCTCGCGCCCCGGCCGCGATCTTCAGTAGCGCCCCCTGACTTGCCACTGGGCACTATATCCGACGGGGTCAGAGGGGCCTACCTGCGGCCGGGGCGGCGCTATTTAAAGGCAAGGTGCCGGGTGGCCATTTTTATTGCTGGCTGCCTGCCAGCACCTGCCTTCGCTGCCGTCCCTGGCCTCCTGAACTCCCCACCCCCCACGGAGTGACGGCTGCGCTCCATGAGCCCGGCACTTCTCATGAGTGCCGGGCTCTTTTGCCAGCACTCTCATCCCAGTGGCCCAGCTGGGCCCCGGGTGACGCTGCACAAGGCCCCTCCCCTTTGAGAAGGGGAGGAAGGCCTGCAATACCACAGCGCAACATGGCGCTGCGGCACGTAGCGCCGCGATATTCCCTCGCAGTGCCCCAAGAGGGAGGCGGGGCGCTTCCAGTAGCTAATTTTTTCGGGGCGCTAAAAGTAGCGCTCTGGCGAAGTTAGTGCCCCAAAGGGGGCGTGTCTCAATTTTCTCCCCCCGGAGTTTTCTTTTCAAGGACTGCAGTACATCATCTTACCCACTGACCTCAACAGTCAACAAATGAGAGCTCGGGGATTTGCAGCAGTGGCTGGCTTCCCTCGCGTCCAGGGCGCCATTGGCTGCACACATGTTGCCATCAGAGCACAAGCCAACCACATTTGTCAACAGAAAAGGCTATCACTCGATTAGTGTCCAATCACAGAAACTGGATCATTTGTGCAAGGTACCCAGGCAGTTGCCACGACTTATTTATCCTGTGACAGTCTGCCATCCCCCCCCCCCCCAATATTTGACCCTTCCAGGAACATGGCTGGATGGCTCCTGGGGTACAAAGGATATCCTCTACAGATGTGGCTGATGACATGCTTCTGCAACTCCACTGCACCTGTGCAACGCAGGTGGAATTAAAGACAGGGGTCCACCAGGATTGTAATTGAGTACCAGGGTGAAGGCAAGGAAGCAGAAGAAGGAGAGCCACCTCAACGCCTTGCAGCAAGAGATGCGAGGAATCAGCTAATTGTTCAGTGATTCTGGTGACCTGCTCATTCCCCTGCCCTAAAAACTTACACAGAGCCTCTCTGCTGAGCAGTCCTTGTTGTATCCTTCACCACTCCCTTCATCCTTCATTAAAGAACACTCAAACAACTTCTATAATACAGACTCAGAAGCTGCTATTAAACTACAGAGCAGACCAAAGTGCCAAATGTGATTAATTTAATGGCAAACATAATAGGCCATAATTTGTTGCAGCAGAGCATCTGCCGGCGTCTGCCATTAGTTAGACATGCCCTTGCAAGTTTTAAAAAAATTTCCGTGGCAATTTGCTGAAAGTGCGAGCTGATAAGTGCGCAACGAGGGAAACGGGGCATCTGGGACTAGAGTGAACAGGGCAAACAACCGTGTATCTCCTTAACCAATCATATTGAAGTATTATGAAATAACGCAAGGACTGAGTAGGAAGTGTAAATTATAGTGGTTGAATTGAATGTAAAATCAGATACAGAAAGAGAAATAAAGAGGGAAAGAAATAATTGGATTAAGAGAGAGGAAAAAAAGAGACAGAAAGGTAAAGTGGAAAAAAAATTAAGTTTGACTTTTTAAATCTCCAAATCAATTAATATCTGAAGGAATGAGACTCCACACTTGTAATAGTTAATTTTCAGTGCCAGAGAGGTTGATTGGCAGTAATTAAGTTATCACGTAATTTAAAGGGTACTTGCGCTTGAAATGGCAAGACTTAACTTTGTGGCGAATTTAGTGCGCATCTACATTCAAATACAGCAACTTCACGTCATTCAGTGCATTTCAATGGTGTGGCAGACAACGAGATGTCGTTTTCGCAAAGCTAATGGTGAAGCAGCGCAACTCAGATAGCAACTTTTGGATATTTGCGTTCAATTGCCCCTCGCCTGAAGTTGCTGAACCATTTATGCATAAGTAACGGTGAACACCATTAGCCTCACCGTTATTTTGACTAATTCTGACCTATTAATTGCCTTCTATTCAATTCTCACCCAAGTAATCAACCCATAGTGCTTTTCTTAAAAGAAGGTTTACTGCTACTTCTAGGAGGTGCTCCCCTACTGGTCTCAGAAAAGTAGGGTGAAGGCTGCTGTTGCTCATGTTGGAACCCTTGAGATGCTCGTGGCCAGTGACTTCTGGGTGCTCAAGCCTGAGGACACGGCTGCAGACTGCTGTACCTCGGCTGCTGTCGGTGTGGTCTGGCCCAGCTGATTTGCTGGCACCATGGTGGCTATTGGTTGAGGGGATGGGGCTGGGGAAGGAAAAGACGTGCTGACATCCTGAGAGAAGGCAACATCTATCGCTCCCATAGCGCAACTGCCACTCTTGAGGCTGGGGCTCATCACCTCCACTGGTTTGCAGGAAAGCAGAGTGACTCTTTGAAAGCTCCTATCTATTTGGTCCATCAATCTGTCCAAGGTGGACATCTGTTTCTCGAAGGTGGAGCCCAGAGTTTGAGCTTCCACCAATGCTGCAAAGGCTGGTGACACTGGCTGATGTGTCCATAGAGGTGACCACACTTTCCAGGATAGACAGAGTGCTCATGTCATGCAAGATAACACCACATGGGCTGGAAGTAAACTTCTCCATATGTTCAGCCAAAGTGCTGAAACGCCTTGTTAGGTTTTCCAATATGTTGTACAACTACTTATGTGAGGCCAGCAGTTTTCTTTTCATGGCTGGGCTCTGAAGTCCTCATTTCTGTCTTGTTCAGCAGAGCTGGGAGAGGACCTCGCCCTATTGTTACCTGTGTCCTGGGCTGTCCCTGCCACCAGTACCTGTTGCTGCTCACTCGTGCTGGGTGTTTCACCACAGGCAGACCCCTCTGCCTCACTATCTAACACATGCAGAGTGCCAGTTTCTGAGCTGGTGCCTGGGAGAGATGGAATGCGTGACACTGCATCCTCGGGGATTGTCCTCCTCCGAGGTGTGCTCTACGGCAGGGTCCATGTGCTGAGAAGGATCTAGAGGAAAGAGAAAAGGGACAGGAGTTAGGATGGCAGTGAAAGGTTGCACATTATTAGGTGACAGTCTTGAGAATGCAGTTTGAAGTTATGAAGCTTGTTGCATATTAGCTGAGGTAATTGAAGGGTTACAAGTAATATACAGATACACTGCTAAGGTAAGCCCCAAGCCTTGCCTTCCCTGCTGCTCATAATTCTGCCTGGGCCACTGATCACCAGAGCTTCTTGCTCTGCTTGAGTGATAGCTATAATGTTGGGTACTCCTCCCCCAGTCTTGGCTCTGTCCCTGCTGCAGATAAAGAGGGTGAGAGTTAGTGAGTGGTTGTTGAAAAGATAAGTGGAGATGTGTAGGGCTTGTGCATATAGTGTTTGTGCTGAGAGGCCATGAAGAAGCAAGATGGAATTAGGATGGGGAGGTGATGAATGTAAAGCCAAATGTGTGTAATATAATGTCAGGAAGGAGTACTGGGAGGAATTGGTGATTGTGCAATCGCTCGGGTGTGAGAAGAGAATCCTGTTAGTGTGGTGTAAAGAGAGCAAAGAAAGAGGTCAGACTCCTGGAACAAGACTTGTAATGGTGATTGTATGCTGAAGGATGTGATGGAGGGGAGGGAATTGTTGAGAGTGGTGGAGAGGAAATGAAAGGGGTGGTGTTCGGTGTTGTTGAGGTAGCTGGAGAGATGAAAAGCTTCACTCATCGTTGCAAGTCTTTTGAGGCCATTGAACCCCTTTCTACATTGAAGCCAGATCCTGGGGAGGGGATGATGCTGGTGGCGCTGAACATGTCAGCCACCTCTGTCCATGCCTACTTAATAGTGGCCTTGGAGATGCATCTGCAGCTACTGGGAAACAGTAGCTCCCTTCTACTCAGGACCTCCAAGGATGCAGCACAAAACCAGGGGCAGCCCCAGAGCTCATCTCTGATGCCACAAAACTCTCCACAGTTTTTCAGGCATAAATTTAAAGCAAGGAATGCAACCTCATTTTAAGAAGTGCATCCGCGCTTTAAATAGGCCTGAGGAAGCCTGCTGGAAATTGCGCGTGTCACCTGGGAGGGCTTCCCATTTCCTGATGCATGCAGGAAGGCAGTTCATCAATCAGATGGAATTTAGGCCAAGGCCTCACACTTGCAATGTCATGGGAGCATCCTGCCCACCTGGTTCGTGCCCCATTAAAATCGGAGCTTTTGTCTTCTCAATTTTATCCACTACCATACTGTCTTGAAGCCATGTCCTTGTTGGGATGGCTCCGTGGATATCAGCTGCCTTCTGATACTTTGCCCAAGCGGCCATTATTAATGGATGAGCAGTAATGTTGAATGTCAGCAGGCCACTCAACTGAGGGCACATCACAGTTGAGCCCGACGCCATCCCAGCTCTGACACAACGTAAGTGCACAATTCCAGGAGTGGTCACTGAATTCTGTATACCAATTATCTCCTTCCTTCCTAACCCGGGGCTCTGAGGCCAATTTTAGGCATCTCATCTGAAATTAACAAATGCAGCATGGAACTCTGCACATCCTGATCTTTAATGCTCACTGATCGATTGGGGAAATATAGTAACTATTTTTATGTGAATGTATAGATGTGGTAGGATGAAGATTTGAACTATGTTCTTTGTTACTTCATGCCATACATTCTGGTCAATATGTTTTCATCATAGGAAAACTGCTTTCCTTGAAAATCTATACACTTCAATGATGAAGTTTAAAAAAAATTGGTACCAGACAAGTTTCACATTATCTACTACCGTAATATAATATTCTAATGTACCGTTCCTTCACCTGTTGAGAATTATACAAATCATCCACTCTACTACATACCTCACTATAAAAGATTTACTGCATGGCTTATGAAGACACTGTTACACAGAGGACTTGCATTATTTCAAAGCAAAAAGCACAGCATGAGTTGTAGACTTGTGTGATTACAGATGTATCAGGTAGGAAAATTAGTGAAACATCAAATAAAACAAAGGTATAATTTCTCACAAATAAATGATGTGGGACATTGACAGGACTTGTGAGACACATTTACATGAGAGCAAAATAAACCCTACACATCTAGCAGATTTTAGAATTTTCCTTGCAGAATTTATAGTACAACTATTCTCAGTTTTAACCTTTCATTATTCTTACAATTCCGTCACTTCTAGCCAATGTAATTCACCTTCGCCAAGCTTTTCTGCTGGAGATTGGGAGCTGCTTTGTCAGTTAGCTTCTTGCTTAGCCCTCATCACTTACGGAATTATCTGTCATAAGAAGGAGCATAGTATACCTCCATGACTATATCTGAAAATCACAGGGCCCTGCTGGATCTGTTTGCCCTCAGAAATTTCTCAGCAGCTCCACAGTGTTGCTTCGGTCACAAAAAAAGCACTTCTCATTTAAGTTGCTGCAGGCTCTTTAAGAACCTGCAGCAGTGATTGATTTTCCAACTCCTAATCAGTCAGTTGCCAATGGAGAGCCGCTTTGCGCTGGTAGTTTCCCTCACTCATGCAAATTGGGCCAACCCAGAAATTAGGATGGGTCCCCCTCTAACGCCGCTGGATGGCTGTTATTCTCGCCCTGCCCACTTCCTGCCGGTTACCTGTTGGGAAACCAAAATCAGCTAGTCTTTTGTTGTTTTCTATTGAGGATTTACTTTCCATTTAAAAAGTATATGAAATATAAGTGGGATGGGTGGCATTGTTAGTAAGGGGTCATTTGACAGCTGTCAAGGTGATATCAGGAACAAACTGAAATTATTACAAAGCGCCAGTGTAAAAGGAAGAAATTGATAGGGAATTATTGAAGCAAAGTAAGGAGTTTGTGGGATGTGGAGGTATTAATAGCTAATTTTAATTCTGCTAAATTAAGACAGTGAGTCCTAAGTAGTTTCTGTGTTTATTATTCTCTGTCCTTTCATCCTCCACTACTGCCAGCATGTTTGCAGTTTGTATTAGGAAAAGGGGGAGAGCATGGAGACAGAAAAAGCTCTGTATTCTCTTTCTGTAGCAGCTGCACAGCATTTCTTCTTATTAACTGAGCATCTGAATAGCTCTGTACGAGTATCAACTTCGAAATATTTTTGTGATGTACTAAAAATCTGAGCATAGTTCTTTAAAAAACAGATAGTGTAAGTGGGATGTGGAGATATTTTCAATTAATTCTCACTCAGGCCATAAAAATTTAAATGAAAACATAATTTTCATACAAACATTTATCATATAAAGTGTGAATAGGAATTTTGTTATGAGATTGGCAGGGCTGGAACAATCTGACCCCGAAAATCTTTGAACCTTCCATAGAAATATAGAAATATAGAAGATAGGAGCAGGAGTAGACCATTCGGCCCCTCGAGCCTGCTCCACCATTCAATGAGATCATGGCTGATCATCCAAATTCAGTACCCTGTCCCTGCCTTCTCTCCATATCCCTTGATCCCTTTAGCTTGAAGAAATATATCTAACTCCTTCTTGAATATATTTAATGAATTGGCCTCTACTGCCTTCTGTGGTAGAGAATTCCACAGGTTCACCACTCTCTGGGTGAAGAAATTCCTCCTCATCTCTGTCCTAAATGGCTTACCCCTTATCCTTAGACTGTGACCCCTGGTTCTGGACTCCCCAGCCATCGGGAACATCCTTCCTGCATCTAGTCTGTCTAGTCCTGTTAGAATTTTATAAGTTTCAATGAGATCCCCTCTCATTCTTCTAAACTCCAGCGAGTACAAGCCCAATCGACCCAATCTCTCCTCATACGTCATTCCTGCCATCCCAGGTATCAGCCTGGTGAAGCTTTGCTGAACTCCCTCCATGGCAAGAACATTCTTCCTCAGATAGGGCGACAAAAACTGCACACAATACCCAAGGCCCTGTACAACTGCAGCAAGACATCCTTGTTCCTGTACTCGAACCCTCGCTACGAAGGCCAACATACCATTTGCCTTCTTAATCGCCTGCTGCACCTGCATGCTTACCTTCAGCGACTGGTGCACAAGGACACCCAGGTCTCGTTGCACTTCCCCTTCTCCCAATCTATTGCCATTCAGATAATAATCTGCCTTCCTGTTTTTGACACCAAAGTGGATAACCTCGCATTTATCCATGTTATATTGCATCAGCCGTGCTTCTGCCCAATCACCCAACCTGTCCAAATCATACTGGAGTTTCTCGGCATCCTCCTCACAGCACACACGCCCACCCAGCTTTGTGTCGTCTGCAAACTTGGAGATATTACATCTAGTTCCCTCGTCTAGATCAATGGCCCAGTAATTCGGGTCCCAACGTGTGAGTACGGACGGGGTACTCACGCGTGGGCCCGATGGAATTGCCGGTTTTCAGCATGAAAATTTTTTTTTTCAGAAATTTGAATAATTGTTTAAAATAGTTTTTTACAGTTATTAATAGTTCATCTAATTAGTGGGATTTTTAAAAATTTTATTTGAAGTTTAGGTACTGTTTTGGGCGCCCGGAGTTTTCATGAGTTTGACAGTTCTTACTATCAAACTCATGAATGAACTTTTGCAACCTCCGATTGGTTGCCCAGTGCTCACGTGATCCCAGCCGGCTCATCGAACTAACTACGCCGCTGGATCACGCAAGCACAGCACGCCGGGAGCTGAACCGGGCCACTGACAGGAAATCCACGCAGGGCCAGGCTTCAACTGTCGGCGCGCTATGTAAGTGTAGGTCGGGGGCTTGCACCCACGGGAAGCCCCCGACACCAATTTCTGGGCCATTAATATATATTGTGAATAGCTGGGGTCCAAGGACCGATCCCTGTGGTACCCCACTAGTCACTGCCTGCCACTCGGAAAAAGACCCATTTATTCCAACTCTTTGATTTCTGTCTGCCAATCAATTCTCTATCCAAGTCAATACCTTGCCCCCAATCCCATGTGCCTTAACTTTACACGCTAATCTCTTATGCGGGACCTTATCGAAAGCCTTCTGAAAGTCCAAAAACACCACATCCACTGGTTCTCCCTTATCTATTCTACCAGTTACATCCTCAAAAAATTCCAGTAGATTAGTCAAGCACGATTTACCTTTTGTAAATCCATGTTGACTTTGTCCGATCCTGTCACTGTTTTCCAAGTGCTCTGCTATTACATCTTTTATAATGGACTCTAGCATTTTCCCCACTACCGATGTCAGGCTTACTGGTCTATAATTCCCCATTTTCTCTCTACCACCTTTTTTGAATAGTGGGGTAACATTAGCTACCCTCCAATCCATGGGTACTTTTCCAGAGTCTATCGGATTTTGGAAGATGACCAGCAATGAATCTACTATTTCTAGGGTCACTTCTTTAAGTACCCTAGGATGTAGATTATCAGGCCCTGGGGATTTATTGGCCTTCACTCCCATCAATTTCCCTAACACCATTTCCTTACAAATACTGATTTCTTTCAGTTCCTCCCTCTCATTAGACCCTATGTTCCCCGACATCTCTGGGAGGTTATTTGTGTCCTCCTTTGTGAAGACAGGACCAAAGTATGTATTTAATTGGACTGCCATTTCTTTGTTCCCCACTATAAATTCCCCTGATTCTGACTGCAAGGGACCTACGCTTGACTTCACCAATCTTTTTCTCTTCACATATCTATAAAAGCATTTACAGTCAGTTTTTATGTTCCCTGCTAGCTTACTCTCATACTCTATTTTCCCCCTCTTAATTAATCCCTTTGTCCTCCTTTGTTGAATGCTAAACTGCTCCCAATCCTCAGGTTTACTGCTTTTTCTGGCCAATTTATATGTCCTCTCCTTGGATCTTATGCTATCCCTAATTTCCCTTGTTAGCCACGGTTTATGCCAAACTGGGATGAACAAATTCTGTAGTTCATCCATGCGATCTTTGAATGTTTGCCATTGCCTCTCCACCGTCAACGCTTTGAGTGACATTCCCCAATCAATCCTACCCAACTCGCGCCTCATACCATCGTAGTTTCTTTTATTTAAATTCAGACACACTCCTGCCATAGGTCAGGCGGGAAGGCGGCAGAAGGCCTGGGAGTTAGACTTGGTTCTGGATACAACAGGCCTGGTCTCCGCTGCCAGTATCCAGGAGGACTTTGTATGGGGCAGAACCTAGAATCATAGAATTGTTACAGCACAGAAGTAGGCCATTCTGCCCGTCGAGTCCATGCTGGCTCTCTGCAAGAGCACTTCAGCTAGTCCCAATCCTCCACCCTTTCTCCGTAGCCCAGCAATTATTTTTCTTTCAGGGACTTATTTTAATTACCTTTTGAAAGCTACTATTGAATCTGCCTCCACCACCCTTTCAGGCAGTGCATTCCAGATCATAACCACTTGCTGCGTAAAAAAGTTTTTCCTCATGTCGCCTTTGGACCTTCTACCAATCACCTTAAATCTGTGTCATCTAGTTCTCAACCCTTCCGCCAATGGAAACAGTTTATATCTACTCTGCCTAGACCCCTCATGATTTTGAACACCTCTATCAAATCTCCTCTCAATCTTCTCTGCTCTAAGGAGAACAACCCCAGTTTCTCCAGTCTATGCACGTAACTGAAGTCCCTCATCCATGGAACCATTCTTGTAAATCTTTTCTGCATCCTCTCTAAAGCCTTCACATCCCTCCTAAAGTATGGTGCCCAGAATTGGACACAATACTCCAGTTGTGGCCGAACCAGTGTTTTAGAAAGGTTCATCATAACTTCCTTCCACATCAAATGTGGCATGACCGAGGGGGGAAGTTGGGGAATTGGAAGGGAGGGGGCAATCCCAGATCAGCAGTTTCCTTGGCCCTGGATCAGAAATCCCGGTATGCAACAACAACAGCAACTTGTATTTATATAGCACCTTTAACATAGTAAAACGTCCCAAGGCGCTTCACAGGAGTATTAAGACAAAAAAGAAGAAATTAGGGCAGGTGACCAAAAGCTTGATCAAAGAGGTAGGTTTTAAGGAGCATCTTAAAGGAGGAAAGAGAGGTAGAGAGGCAGAGAGGTTTAGGCAAGGAATTCCAAAGCTTAGGGCTTAAGCAACAGAAGGCACGGCCACCAATGGTTGAACGATTATAATCAGGGATGGTCAAGAGGGCAGAATTAGAGGAGCGCAGATATCTCAGCAGGTTGTGGGGCTGGAGGAGATTACAGAGCTAGGGAGGGGCGAGGCCATGGAGGGATTTGAAAGCAAGGATGAGAATTTTGAAATCGTGGCATTGCTTAACCGGGAGCCAATGTAGGTCAGCGAGCAAAGGGTGATGGGGGAACGGGGCTTGGTGCGAGTTACGACATGGGCAGCCGAGTTTTGGATGACCTCAAGTTTATGTAGAGTAGAATGTGGGAGGCCAGCCAGGAGTGCATTGGAATAGTCAAGTCTAGAGGTAACAAAGGCATGAATGAGGGTTTCAGCAGCAGATGAGCTGAGGCAAGGGCGGAGATGGGCGATGTTATGAAGGTGGAAATAGGCGGTCTTAGTTATGCTGCAGATATGTGGTCAGAAGCTGATTTCAGGGTCATAAGAACATAAGAAATAGGAGCAGGAGTAGGCCATTCGGCCCTTTGAGCCTGCTCCGCCATTCAATGAGATCATGGTTGATCTTCTGCCTCAATTCCATTCACCGGCCTTATCGCCATATCGCTTCATGCCCTTACTAGTCAGAAATCTATCGACTTCTGTTTTGAATATACCCAATGACTGAGCTTCCACAGCCCTCTGGTGTAGAGAATTCCAAAGATTCACCACCCTCTGTGTGAAGAACTTTCTTCTCATCTCAGTCCTGAATGGCCTACCCTTTATCCTGAGGCTGTGGCCCCTGGTTCTAGACTCCCCAGCCAAGGAAAACATTCTCCCAGCATCCACCCTATCAAGCCCTGTAATAATTTTGTATGCTTCAATGAGATCCCCTCTCATTCTTCTGAATTCAAGAGAATACAGGCCTAGTTTACTCAATCTCTTCTCATACGACAGTCCCGCCATCCCAGGAATCAACCTCATGAACCTTCGTTGCATTCCCTCTATGGCAAGTATATCCTTCCTTAGGTAAGGAGACCAAAATTGTACACAGTACTCCAGGTGTGGTCTCACCAAGGCCCTATATAATTGGAGTAAGACTTCTTTACTCCTGTACTCAAATCCTCTCGTAAGGAAGGCCAACATACCATTTGCCTTCCTAATGGCTTGCTGCACCTGCACATTCACTTTCAGTGACTCATGTACAAGGACACCCAGGTCCCTTTGAGCATCTGCATTCCCCAACCTTTCACCATTTAGGAAATACTCTCCTTTTCTGTTTTTTCTACCAAAGTGGATAACTTCACATTTATCCACATTATATTCCATCTGCCATGTTCTCACCCACCCACTGAGCCTGTCGAGATCCCCTTGAAGCCTCTTCACATCCTCTTCGCAACTGACACTGCCACCTAGCTTTGTGTCATCAGCAAATTTGGAAATTTTACATTTAGTCGCCTCATCCAAATCATTGATATAGATTGTGAATAGCTGGAGCCCAAGCACCAATCCTTGCGGTACCCCACTAGTCACAGCCTGCCATGCAGAAAAAGACCCGTTTATCCCATCTCTTTGTTTTCTGCCTGTTAACCAATTCTCAATCCATGCTAGTATATTATCCCCAATTCCATGTGCCCTAATTTTGTTCACCAACTTCTTGTGTGGGACCTTATCGAAGGCCTTCTGAAAATCCAAATACACCACATCTACCAGTTCCCCTTTGTCTACTCCACTAGTTACATCCTCAAAGAACTCCAATAGGTTTGTCAAGCAGGACTTCCTTTTCATAAATCCATGTTGACTCTGCCCAATCTTACTATTAGTTTCTAAGTGCCCAGTTATTGCATCCTTTATAATAGATTCTAGCATTTTCCCAACTACTGATGTGAGGCTAACAGGTCTGTAGTTCCCCGTTTTCTCTCTCCCTCCTTTCTTAAATAGCGGGGTACATTTGCTATCCTCCAATCTGCAGGAACCGTTCCAGAATCTATAGAATTTTGGAAGATGACAACCAATGCGTCCACTATCCCAATGGCCACCTCTTTCAAAACCCTAGGATGTAGGTCATCCGGTCCTT
The DNA here is from genome assembly GCF_052327205.1 of Somniosus microcephalus. Taxonomy (NCBI): domain Eukaryota; kingdom Metazoa; phylum Chordata; class Chondrichthyes; order Squaliformes; family Somniosidae; genus Somniosus; species Somniosus microcephalus. Next base: position 63,828,099 of record NC_140991.1, read on the forward strand.
GAGATTTATCGACTTTTAGTCCCATTAATTTTGATAGTACTTTTTTTTTACTAATAATAATTTCTTTAAGTTCCTCATTCTCGCCACACCTTTGGTTTTCTCATATTTCTGGGAGGTTTTTTGTGTCTTCCTCCGTGAAGACAGGAACAAAGTGTTCATTTAATTTCTCTGCCATTTCCTCATTCCCCATTATAAATTCTCCTGTCTCTGACTGAACTACATTTACCTTCACCAGTCTTTTCCTTTTCACATACCTGTAGAAGCTTTTACAATTCGTTTTTATATTTTTCGCTAGTTTGTGCTCATATTCCATTTTCTCTTTCTTTATCAATTTCTTGGTCCCCCTTTGCTGATTTCTAAAAAGATCCCAATCCTCAGGCTGACCGCTTTTTCTGGCAACTTTATAAGCTTCCTCCTTTGACTTAATACTAGTTTTAATTTCTTTTGTTAGCCATGGTTGGATCACTTTTCCTTTTGGGTGTTTATGCCCTAGAGGAATATATGTTTGTTGCAAATTATGCATTATTTCCTTGAATGTTAGCCATTGTATGTCTACCTTCATACCTTTTAGTGTAGTCTCCCAATCTACCATGGCCAACATGTCTCTCATACCCTTGTAGTTTCCTCTGTTTAGATTGAAGACCTTAGTTTCAGGTTGGACTACATCACTCTCAAACTTAATATAAAATTCAATCATATTATGATCACTTGTCCCTAAAGGCCCCTTTACCACAAGATTATTGATTAGCTCTTTCTCATTACACAGTACCAGATCCAGAATAGCCTGTTCCCTGGTTGGTTCCTCAACATACTGATCCAGGAAACCATCTCGCATGCATTCCAAGAATTCGTCCTCCACACAGTTAATGGTAATTTGATTTGCCCAGTCAATATTTAGATTAAAGTCCCCCATGATTACCGTATTGCCCTTGTTACATGCACTTCTAATCTCTTGATTGATCCTGTGCCCTACATTACCACTACTGTTTGGTGGCATATACACAACTCCCACCAATGTTTTCCACCCTTTGCTGTTTCTTAGCTCCACCCAAACTGATTCCAGTTCTACATCACGATCTGCCAAGCCAAGATCTTTTATCTCTACCATACCGATCTCATCCCTTATTAACAGCGCTACGCCACCTCCTTTTCCTTTTTGTCTGTCCTTCCTAAATGTTGAGTACCCTGGAACATTCAGTTCCCAGCTTTGGTTACCCTGCAACCATGTCTCTGTAATGGCAATTACATCATACCCATTTACTTCTATTAGTGCCATTAATTCATCCACCTTGTTGCAAATGCCGCGTGCATTTAGATAAAGTGCCTTCAACTTTGCCTGTTTAATATTTTTCTGCACTTTGACCTTCTTTACTGTTGGCCTTTGTTTCTGCTCCCTACTAGTTTTGCTGACTACTTTTCTAACTTGCACTTCCAGTTTTGTTTCTCTCTGTTCTGGGCCCACACTTAGGTTCCCAGCCCCCTGACAAACTAGTTTAAATCTTTCCCAACAGCACTAGCAAACCCCCCTGTGAGGATATTGGTCCCGGTTCTGCCGAGGTGTAACCCGTCCAGCTTGTACAGGTCCCACCTTCCCCAGAATCGGTCCCAATGCCTCAGGAACTTAAATCCCTCCCTCCTACACCATCTCTCCAGCCACGCATCCATCTGGTCTATTCTCCTATTTCTGCTCGTGCTAGCACGTGGCACTGGGCGTAATCCTGAGATTACTACCTTTGAGGTCCTGCTTTTTAATTTATTTCCTAGCTCCGTATATTCTGCTTGCAGGACCTCGTCCCTCTTTCTACCTATGTCGTTGGTACCGATATGGATCACGACCTCTGGCTGTTCACCCTCCCCCTTCAGAATGTCCTGCAGCCGCTCAGTGACATCCTTGACCCTGGCACCAGGGAGGTCAAATATGACACCAAGTTTGCGAACAGTGTGGTTCAGCCTCAGATAGATGTTACGGAGAGGGATGGAGCCAGCGGCTAGGGAACGGAGTTTGTGGCGGGGACCGAAAACAATGACTTTGGTCTTCCCAATATTTAATTGGTGAAAATTTCTGCTCATCCAGAAGTGGATGTCAGGCAAGCAGTCTGACAATTTAGAGACCGTGGAGGGGTTGAGAGAAGTGATAGTGAGGTAGAGCTGGGTGTCATCAGCTTACATGTGGAAACTGACGCTGTGTTTTCGGATGATGTCGCCAAAGGGCAACATGTAGATGAGAACTAGGAGAGGGCCAAGGATAGATCCTTGGGGGACACCAAAGATAATGATGCGGGAGCTGGAAGAGAAGCCATTGCAGGTGATTCTCTGGCTAAGATTAGATAGATAAGAATGGAACCAGGCGAGTACAGTCCCACCCAGCTGGACGATGGTGGAGAGGCGTTGGGAGAAGGATGGAGTGGTCAACCGTGTCAAAGGCTACAGACAAGTCAAGGAGGACAAGGAGGAATAGTTTACCTTTGTACAGTCACAAAGGATGTAAGTTGTGACTTTGATGAGAGCCGTTTCAGTACTGTGGCAAGGGTGGAAACCGGATTGGAGGGATTCAAATATGGAATTGTGGGAAAGATGGGCACGAATTTGGGACAACACATTCAAGGACTTGAGAGGAAAGGGAGGTTGGAGCTGGGGCGGTAGTTTGCAAGGACGGAGGGGTCAAGGGTTGTTTTTTTGAGGAGAGGGGTGATGATGGCAGATTTGAGGGAGAGGGGGACAGTACTTGAGGAGAGCGAACCGTTAACAATGTCAGCTAACATGGGAACCAGAAAAGGAAGTTGGGTGGTCAGCAGTTTGGTGGGCATAGGGTCGAGGGAGAAGGAAGTGGGTCTCCTGGACAAGATGAGCGCGGAGAGGTCATGAGGGGAGATTGGAGAGAAATTGGAGATAGATGTGAGTTCAGGGCTAGGGCAGGGGGAACTTTAGAGGAAGTTTGGCCCGGTGGGCTAGGGGAAGGAAGGGAAGTGACAGAGGCAGCTGAATGGATGATCTCAATCTTGGAGACAAAGAAGTCCATGAGCGCCTCACACTTATTGGAGGTGAGGGTGGAGGAGACAGGGGAGAGGGGTTTAAGAAGATGGTTAGCAGTGGAGAATAGAAGCCGGGGTTTATCTTTGCATTCCAGAATTATTCTGGAATAGTGAGCAATTTTGGCAGACGAGAGCAGGACCCAATAATGCTTTATGTGGTCCAGCCAGATCTGGCGGTGAATGGCGAAACCAGTTGTCCGCCATATCCATTCAAGTCTGCGTTTCTTGGACCTAAAGGAGCAAAGATGAGGGCCGTACCATGGGGAATGGCCAGGGTGAGAGAGAGTAATTGTTTTAATAGGGACTAGGTCATCAAAGGTGGTGGTGAGGGTGTGGTTGAGCAGATCGGTAGCTGCAGAAATGTCATGGTGAATGGAGGGCCAAAGGCTATACAGTTGGGATTTCATAAGTGCAGTTGTAAAAGAGTTGGGAGAGAGTTTTTTCCAGGAGTGGACACAGAAGTAGGTTTGGGAGTGGGGGGTGGAAGGGGGATGTGGGTGGAGAGCAATACGAGGAAGTGGTCAGAGATGGCCTTATCTGCGATTGACACGGTGGGAGTAGCGAGGCCATGAGAGATGGCAAGATCGAGGGGGTGGCCATGAATATGGGTTGGGGAGTTTACATGGAGGGAGAGATTAAGGGAGGATAGGAGACTAGTGAACTCAGAGGAGAGAAAGCATGATGAATTGAGATGGAGGTTGAAATCACTGAGGATGAGAAGTCGTTCAGTGCAGAGGTTGAGGGAGGAAAGCAGTGAAGATATCGCGGTAAAACATTTTTTGGGGTACTTGGATGGGTGGTAGAAAACAAGAATTTTAAATGAGAGGTGAGAGGGGTGGAATAAGGCGAGATGCTCAATGGAGGAGAAAGTGCCGGAGGAGTAGGGGGACAGACCAAGGTGTAATTTGGTGATGAGAGCGACAGTGCCACCACAGCGGTCTGAGCGGGGCAAGTCATAAAGTTATAGGCCTAGAAATTCAGTGGGCTGCGCCACCTGTTAGCGCCTTAAGAGGGCGCTAAGTGGGTCGGAAGCCACTGGCCACGCCTCCCGCTAAATTCAACGGGACACGAATGGTGGCGCTAGCCGTCAGCGCTGTGCCGCTACCGATGACGTCATCGGTTTGCGCAGCGCCCCGCTGACGCCCCAGCCGCGATATTAGGAAGCGCCCCCTGATTTACCGCCGGACACTATGTGCGACCGGTTCAGGGGGGCCTTCCTGCGGCGGTAGAGGCGCAAATTAAAGGAGAGGTGCGGGGCGGCCATTTTTGTTCCTGGCCGCCTGCCAGTACCTCTCCGCGCTGCCGTCCCCGGCCTCCTGATCGTCCCCCCCGCCCCCCGCGGAGTGCCGGCTGCGTTCCAAGAGCCCGGCACTTCTCCTCGGTGCCAGGCTCTTTTGCCGGCACTCGCGATCCTCGGGGGCACAGCTGTGCCCCAGATCGCGCAGAACAAGGCCCCTCCCCTTTAAGTAGGGGAGGAAGGCCTGCAGTACCGCAGTGCGATGTGCTGCAGCGTGTGGCGCTGCGGCATGTTGCGCTACGATATTCAGTTGCAGTGCCCCAAGAGGGATGCGGGGCGCCTCTAGTAGCCCCGTGCTTCCCTCTGGGGCGCTCCAACTGAATTTCCGGCGGGCGGCCGCGAATGCTTCCGGGGCGCTACTTTTAGCGCCCTGGCGAGGCTGGCGCCCCAAACGGGGCTATAGTGAATTTCTAGGCCATAGAGTCATAACAGCACAGAAGGAGGCCATTCGGCCCATCGAGTCCGTGCAGGCTCTCTGTAGAGCAATCCAGTCAGTCTCATTCCCTCGCTCTATCCCCGTAGCCCTGCCAGTTTATTTCCATCAAGTGCCTATCCAGTCTCCCCTTGAAAACATTGAGTGGCTCCACTTCCACAACTTCCGTCAGCAGTTTTCCAGGTCCTCACTACTCGCTGCGTAAAAAAGTTTTTCCTCACATACCCCCTGTATCTCTTGCCCAAAACCTTAAATCTGTGTCCCCTTGTCCTTGTACCATCAACTAGTGGGAACAACCTTTCCCCGTCTAGCCTATCCAAACCCTTCATAATCTTGTACACCTCTATCAAATCACCCCTCAACCTCCTTTGTTCTAATGAAAACAAATCCAGCTTCTCCAACCTGTCCTTGTAGCTAAGATCCCCCATCCCCGGAACCATTCTGGTAAATCTCCTCTGCACCCTCTTAAGGGCCTTCACATCCTTCCTAAAGTGTGGTTACCAGAACTGGACGCAATCTTCTTCTTCTTCTTTTTCTTCTTCGGCAGTCCCTCGGAACCGAGGATGACTTGCTTCCACATTAAAAATGAGTTCTCAGGTGACTGATGAGCCCAATGCAGGACCTACAGTCTCTGTCACAGGTGGGGCAGACGGTGGTTGAAGGGGCAGGTGGGTAGGGTGCTTGGGTTGACGTGCGCTGCTTCCGCTTGCTCCCGGCAAAGAGACACGAAGTGTTCGGCGCTTTCCCGGATGCTTCTCCTCCATTTTGTGCAGCCTTGGGCCAGGGATTCCCAGGTGTCAGTGGGGATGTTCCTCTTTTTCAAGGAGGCTTTGAGGGTGTCCTTGAAGTGTTTCCTCTGCCCACATGGGGCTCTCTTGCCGTGTCGGAGCTCCGAGTAGAGCACTTGTTTTGGGAGTCGTATCGGGCATGTGGACGATGTGACCCGTCCATTGGAGCTGATGCAATACTCCAATTGTGGCCTAACCAGCGCTTTATCAAGGTTCAGCATAACTTCTCTACTTTTGTACTCAATACCTCTATTTATGAAACCCAAGATCACATATGCTTTGTTAACCACTCTCTCAATATGTCCTGCCACCTTCACGGACCTATGCACATTAGCTCCCAGGTCCCTCTGTCCCTGCACACTCTATAAAACTGTGCCATTAAGTGTATATTGCCTCTCCCTGTTCCTTCTGCCAAAATGCATCACCTCACACTTCTCTGTATTAAATTCCATCTGCCACTTGTCTGCCCATTCTGCTAGCCTTTCTATGTCCTGTTGCAGTTGATACTCACTGTTTGCCATATTCCCAAGTTTGGTGTCATCGGCAAATTTAGAAATTCTACTCTGTATTCCAATATCCAGGTCGTTTATATATATCAAAAAAAGCAGTGGCCCCAGCACTGACCCTTGGGGAACACCACTGTCTACCATCCTCCAGTCTGAAAAACAACCATTTACCACAACTCGCTGTTTTCTGTCCTTAAGCCAGTTCCTTATCCAAACTGCCACTGACCCACCTATTCCATGAGCCTCAATTTTGTTAACCAGCCTTCTATGTGGTACTTTGTCAAACGCCTTCCGAAAATCCATGTAGACAACATCTATTGCATTCCCTGCATCAATCCTCTCTGTTACTTCATCAAAAAATGTAATTAGATTAGTCAAACACGATCTGCCTTTTACAAATCTGTGTTGGCTCTCCTTAATGAGCTTAAACCTCTCCAAGTTAATAGGATTGTCCTTACACCCTTTCTTGAACAATGGTGTCACATTTTCCACTTTCCAATCCTTAGGCACCTCCCCTGCATCTAGGGAAGATTGGAAAATTATGGCAAGTCCTTCCGCTATCTCCTCCCCCCAATTCCCTTAGCATCCTGGGATTCAAGCCATCTGGACCAGGCGACTTGTCCGCTCGAAGCATACCCAGCCTTTCTAGTACATCTTGTCTATCAATTTTCGCCCCTACCATTGCTTCTACCGTTTCCACTTCTGCCGATATTTTGTCAGCATCCACCTCCTTAGTAAACACTGATACAAAGTACTCATTGAGTATTCTAGCCTTGCCCTGCACCTCTAAGCATATTCACCTTCTTTGTCTCAAATAGGCCCCACCCCGCCTCTTACTACCCGCTTACAGTTTATATGCCGGTAGCAGATTTTTGGGTTCCCTTTTATGTTAACCGCCATTCTACTCTCATATTCTCTCTTTGCCAATCTTATTTTCATCTTCACATCCCCCCTCAACTTATTGTATTTGGTCTGGTTCTCATAGAGTCATAGAGTTATACAGCACAGAAAGAGGCCCTTCGGCCCATCGTGTCTGCGCCGTCCATCAATCCCTGTCCAGTCTAATCCTATTTTCCAGCATTTGGTCCATAGCCTTGTATGCAGTGGCATTTCAAGTGCTCATCCAAATGCTTCTTGAATGTTGTGAGGGTTCCTGCCTCTACCACCCTTTCAGGCAGTGAGTTCCAGATTCCAACCACCCTCTGGGTGAAAAAGTTCCTCCTCAAATCCCCTCTAAATCTCCTGCCCCTTACCCTGAATCTATGCCCCCTTGTTATTGACCCCCCTACTAAGGGGAAAAGTTCCTCTTTATCTACCCTATCTATGCCCCTCATCATTTTGTACACCTCAATCAGGTCCCCCCTCAGCCTTCTTTGCTCCAAGAAAACAACCCCAGCCTGTTTAGTCTTTCTTCATAGCTGAGGCGCTCCATCCCAGGTAACATCCTGGTGAATCTTCTCTGCACCCTCTCCAAAGCAATCACATCCTTCCTATAGTGAGGCGACCAGAACTGCACACAGTACTCCAGCTGTGGCCTCACCAGCGTTTTGTACAGCTCCATCATAACCTCCCTGCTCTTATATTCTATGCCTCGGCTAATGAAGGCAAGTATCCCATATGCCTTTTTAACCACCTTATTTACCTGTTCCGCTGCCTTCAGGGATCTATGTACATGTACACCAAGGTCCCTCTGACCCTCTGTACTTCCTAGGGTCCTACCACTCATTGTGTATTCCCTTGCCTTATTTGTCCGTCCAAAATGCATCACCTCGCACTTTTCAGGGTTAAATTCCATTTGCCACTTTTCCGCCCATCTGACCAACCCGTTTATATCGTCCTGTAGCCTGAGGCTTTCCTCCTCGCAATTTACCACCCCACCAGTTTTCGTGTCATCTGCGAACTTACTGATCATACCTTTTACATTCTCATCCAAATCATTTATGTAGATCACAAACAGCAAGGGACCCAGCACCGATCCCTGAGGTACCCCACTGGACACAGGCTTCCAGTCACAAAAGCAACCTTCGACCATCACCCTCTGCCTCCTGCCACTCAGCCAGTTTAGGATCCAACGCACCAAGGCACCCTGGATCCCATGGGCTCTTACCTTCTTGACCAGTCTCCTATGCGGGACTTTGTCAAAAGCTTTGCTGAAGTCCATGTAAACCACATCCACAGCATTTCCCTCATCCACACACCTAGTCACCCCCTCGAAAAATTCAATCAGATTTGTCAGACATGATTTACCCTTGACAAAGCCATGCTGACTATCCCCGATTAATCCTTGCCTCTCCAAGTGGAGACTAATTTTGTCCCTCAGAATTTTCTCCAATAATTTCCCTCCCACCGATGTTAGGCTCACTGGCCTGTAATTCCCTGGTTTATCCCTGCTACCCTTCTTGTATAATGGTACTACGTTAGCTGTTCTCCAGTCCTCTGGTACATCCCCTGTGGCCAGAGAGGTTCTGAAAATTTGTGTCAGAGCCCCTGCAATCTCCTCCTTTGCCTCATACAACAGCCTGGGATACATCTCGTCCGGGCCTGGGGATTTATCCACTTTTTGGCCCGCTAGAACCGCTAGTACCTCCTCCCTCTCGATGCTAGTATGTTCAAGTATGTCACAGTCCCCTTGCCCGATTTCTATGTCTACATCGTCTTTCTCCATAGTGAACACAGATGCAAAAAATTCATTTAAAACCCCGCCTACATCATCTGGCTCTACACACAGATTGCCACTTTGGTCCCTAATGGGCCCTACCCTTTCCCTGGTTATCCTCTTGCCCTTAATATACTTATAAAACATCTTAGGATTTTCCTTTATTTTGCTCGCCAGTGTTATTTCATGGCCCCTCCTCGCCCTCCTAATTTCTTTTTTAAGTATGCCCCTGCACTTTTTATACTCCTCTAGGGCTTCCTCCGTCTTTAGTCTTTTGTAACTGCCAAAAGCCCCCCTTTTTTTCCTAATGCATTTTTGTATATCCCTTGTCATCCAAGGTTCCCTTTGCTTGTTGGTCCCACCCTTGACCTTTACAGGAACATGTTGGCGTTGTACTCTCTCTATTTCCCTTCTGAAAGTCTCCCACTGTTTTGATGTGGATTTTCCTATAAGTAGCTGCTCCCAGTCCACTTTGGCCAGATCCTGCCTTATCATATTAAAACCGGCCTTCCCCCAATTTAGAACCCTTATTTCCGGGCCGTCTTTGTCTTTTTCCATGACCACCTTAAATCTCACCGAATTATGGTCACTGTCGCCAAAATGCTCTCCTACTGACACTTCCACCACTTGCCCGGCTACATTCCCTAGAATTAGGTCCAGTACTGCCCCCTCTCTTGTAGGACTTTCTACATGTTGGCTCCAAAAGCTCTCCTGGATGCACTTTAAGAATTCTGCACCCTCTAAGCCTTTCACACTCTGACTATCCCAATTAATATTGGGGAAGTTGAAATCCCCCACTATTATTACCCTATTATTTTCGCACTTCTCTGAGATTTGCCTACATATCTGTTCCTCTATCTCCCCCTGACTGTTTGGGGGCCTATAGTACACTCCCAGCAAAGTGCTTGCCCCCTTTTTGTTTTTAAGTTCTACCCATATGGCCTCATTAGAGGAACGCGCTAATATATCATCCCTCCTTACAGCAGTAATTGACTCCTTAATTAATATTGCAACACCCCCTCCCCTTTTACACCCCCCTCTGTCTCGCCTGAAGATTCTATACCCCGGAATATTGAGCTGCCAGTCCTGACCCTCCCTCAACCATGTCTCCGTGATAGCAACAATATCGTACTCCCATGTGTTCAACAACAACTTCAGTTCATCCACCTTGTTTGCAAGACTCCTTGCATTAAAATAAATGCCTTCCAGCCTTGCCATATTCCCTTTTGCCTTCACACATTTGCTCTGCCTTCACAGCTGACTTGTTTTTTCCTCCGTATTTGGCTGTAAATCACCCCCTACTATAGCTCCACTCTGTATCCCACCCCCCTGCCAAGTTAGTTTAAACCCCCCCCCAGCAGTGCTAGCAAACCTCCCCGCAAGGATATTGGTCCCCCTCTGGTTCAGGTGTAAACCGTCCGACTTGTACAAGTCCCACCTTTCCCAGAAGCAGACCCAGTGATCCAGGAAACTAAAGCCCTCCCTCCTGCACCATCCCTTTAGCCACGCATTCATCTGTTCTATCTTCCTATTCCTATACTCACTATTCTCCCTTGAAGAATTCACCTGACATGCATCCTACACCCTCTTTTTTGTTTTATCATCTTCTCTATTTCCCTCGTCATCCAAGGAGCCCGTGCATTGGTTCTCTTACCCTTCCCTCTTGCTGGAATGTACCTAGCCTGTACTTGGAACATCTCCTCCTTAAAGATCACCCATTGCTCCGTTACAGTTTTTCCTGTCAGTCTTTGGTTCCATTTTACCCTGGCTAGATCCTTTTGCATCCCATTGAAGTTAGCCCTATTCCAGTTTAGAAGTTCCACTCTAGATTGTTCCTTGCTCCTCTCCATTGCTAATCTAAATCTTATGATACGATGATCACTCGTACCCAAGTGTTCTCCCACAGACACTTGATCGACCTGGCCCACCTCATTCCCCAACACCAGATCCAGCAATGCCGCCTGCCTTGTTGGGCCAAGAACATACTGGTCAAGGAAATTCTCCTGAACACATTTCAGAAATTCCTCCCCCTCCTTTCCCTTTACCCTAGCATTATCCCAATCGATATTTGGGTAATTAAAGTACCCCAATATCACCACTCTATAGCTCTTGCATATCTCTGCGATTTCCCTGCAGATTTGCTCCTCTATCTCCCTCTCACTATTTGGAGGCCTGTAGAATACCCCCAATAGCGTAATCATACCCTTTTTGCTCCTCAACTCTAACCAAATGGATTCTGTCCTTGTCACCTCAAGAACATCCTCCCTTTCCAACACTACAATGTCTTCCTTAACCAGCACTGCCACCCCACCTCCCTTTTTTGAACACCTTGTACCCTTGAATATTAAGTGCCCAGTCCTCACTGTTTTTAAGCCTTGTTTCTGTTATTGCCACATCATATTGCCACACGGCTAATTGTGCTTGTAGCTCACCAACCTTATTCACCACACTTTGTGCATTTACGTACATGCATTCTAAACCCATTTTTGAATTTTTCGTAGACTTTCTAGTCTGTCATAGAGTCATAGATTAACACAGCACAGAAAGAGGCCCTTCGGCCCATCGTGTCCGTGCCGGCCATCAAACCCTATCTATTCTAATCTCATTTTCCAGCACTTGGTCCGTAGCCTTGTATGCTATGGCGTTTCAAGTGCTCATCTAAATGCTTCTTGAATGTTGTGAGGGTCCCTGCCTCTACCACCCTTTCAGGCAGTGAGTTCCAGATTCCAACCATCCTCTGGGTGAAAAAGTTTTTCCTCAAATCCCCTCTAAACCTCCTGCCCCTTACCTTGAAACTATGCCCCGTGGTTATTGACCCCTCTACTAAGGGGAAAAGTTCCTTTCTATCTACCCTATCTATGCCCCTCATAATTTTGTAAACCTCAATCAGGTCCCCCCTCAGCCTTCTCTGCTCTAAGGAAAACAACCCCAGCCTGTCTCTTCATAGCTGAAGCGCTCCAGCCCAGGTAACATCCTGGTGAATCTCCTCTGCACCCTCTCCAATGCAATCACATCCTTCCTATAGTGTGGCGACCAGAACTGCACACAGTATTCCAGCTGTGGCCTAACTAGCGTTTTGTACAGCTCCATCATAACCTCCCTGCTCTTATATTCTATGCCTCGGCTAATGAAGGCAAGTAGCCCATATGCCTTTTTAACCACCTTATCTACCTGTCCTGCTGCCTTCAGGGATCTATGTACATGCACACCAAGGTCCCTCTGATCCTCTATCATTCCTAGGGTCCTACCGTTTATTGTGTATTCCCTTGCCTTGTTAGTCCTCCCAAAATGCATCACCTCAGACTTTTCAGGGTTAAATTCCATTTGTCACTGTTCTGCTCCTATCTAATATGGTACGACTACCGCCTCTAGTACTACTTTCTTCTCTAGTACTATCCAACACACTCACTCTTTTATGAACTGTATTCCTCTTTTCTACTCCTTTATGCTGGTGCCCATCCCCCTGCCAAGCTCGTTTAAACCCTCCCCAACAGCACTAACAAACCTCCCTGCGAGAATATTGGTCGCGGCTCTGTTGAGGTGTACAGGTCCCACCTTCCCCAGAAACGGTCCCAATGCCTCAGGAATCTAAAGCCCTCCCTCCTGTACCATCTCTCCAGCCACGCATTCATCTGTTCTCTCCAGCCACGCATTCATCTGTTCTATCGTCCAATTCCTGTACTCACTAGCACGTGGCACCAGGAGTAATCCGGAGATTAATACCTTTGAGGTCCTGCTTTTTAATCTCTCTCCTAGCTCCCTAAACTCTGCCTGCAGGACCTCATCCCTCTTTCTGCCTATGTCGTTGGTACCTGATGTGCCTTCAATAACTCAAAGACAAGGGCCTAGAAATTCGGTAGGCTTAGCGCCGCTTTTGAGGCGCTAGAGGGCCTAGCGCCGGAGCTATGGCCAGTTTGGAAATTGAGTGGGTCCCTAAATCGGCATTAGGCCGTTAGCGCTGCGCCGGCACCGATGACGTCATCGGTGTGCGCAGCGTCCCGGTTGCCATGGTAACCCGCCCGAACTCCGAAATTGACTTGCGGCCGCCTCGCCCGTGGCAGCCGCAAGCAACGTTCTGGCAGAGGTGCCTTACTGGACTTTGCGCCGGCGCATTAAAGGCCCCGCGGCGGCCGGCCGCTTTCCCGCCGGCCGCCTGGCCGCAGCTCCCTCCCCGGACTTCTCCCCCCCCCCCGCCCCGGGACAGATGCAAGCCCGGCACTTGTCCGAGGTGCTGGGCTCATTTTTACAATGATTTTCGCGGGCCGCGGCCGGGTGCAGGCAGCTCCTCCTTAAGGGAAGGAGGAGGCCTGCACTTCCCGAACCTGCCGCACCGCAGCGGGCGCCGCAGCGCCGGAATAGCGCCGCAATTCAGCGCGTAGCGCCAGTTTTCAGGCGCAAACAGCTTTCAGCAGCGCCGGCAGCCGTTTGGGCGCAGAACTAGTGAATTTTTGGCCCGCCCAGCGCGACTTGGCTCCGGCACTAACTTCCGGTGCTAAAGCCGTCGCTGCGCCAAAACCCAATTTCTAGGCCAAGGAGTTTAAAGGATTCAGCTAAAGGCTTTTAATCACTAAGAACATTGCAGCATTGCAGGTCTTTCCACATCGGGTTCGTCTGGTAGAAATGACTCATACAGCTCTTGAGACCTTTATATGGCAAAAGACAGGGGCGTAGCCAATACACACAATAGGAACAAAAGGGGGCGGTTCACACAATACAAAGCAGGTAAAACACAGGGGCTGATGAAGGCATATATTTCATCACATTCACCCCTTCTACAGATTTAGTCTGTCTGGGGATGTGATAGTCCTTCCTGACGTCGCAACAGTACCTCGGGTTCCGACCGGGAGTCCGTGGTGCCCTCCTGGGCATACCCATGTGCTGGGGGTGTTACAGGTACTTCTGGGGGTGGTGAGGATACCTCTGGGGATGGTGGAGGTTCTTCTGGGGGTGGTGGTGATGGGTCGTCGTCGCTTCCTGCCGAGGCGAGGTCCTTTATGGACACGGTGTCCTCACGCCCGTCGGCGTGCTTGACGTACGCGTACTGTGGGTTTGCGTGGAGTAGGTGTACTGCCTCCACGAGTGGATCCGTTTTGTGGCCCCTCACATGCTTTCGTAATAGGACTGTCCCTGGGGTGGAGAGCCACGAGGGTAGGGACACTCCTGAGGTTGATTTGCGGGGAAAAACAAACATCTTCTCGTGAGGAGTGACGTTAGTAGCAGTACACAGTAGCGACCTTATCGAGTGGAGTACGTCTGGGAGGACCTCTTGCCAGCGGGAGGTGGGGAGGCCTTTAGACCTTAGTGCTAAGGTGACCGCCTTCCACACTATCGCGTTCTCCCTCTCCACTTGCCCATTACCCCGGGGGTTATAACTAGTGGTCCGACTCGTGGCTATCCCCTTCGACAGCAGGTATTGGCGCAGTTCGTCGCTCATGAACGACGCCCCCCTGTCAGTGTGGATGTAGTTAGGCATGCCGAACTTGCAAAACAGGTTGCCGAGGCACTTGATGACCATGGCACTGGTCATGTCTGGGCAGGGGTAGGCGAATGGGAAGCGGGAGTACTCGTCCACAATGTTGAGAAAGTACACATTGCGGTCGGTGGAGGGGAGTGATCCCTTGAAATCTAAGCTCAGGCGCTCGAATGGCCGTGTAGCTTTGATCAGGTGGGCTCGGTCGGGCCTGAAAAAACGGGGCTTGCATTCCGCACAGGTGCGGCAGTCCCTGGTCATAGACCGGACCTCCTCGATGGAATAGGGCAGGTTACGGGATTTTATAAAGTGGAATGGCCGGGTGACCCCCGGGTGGCAGAGGCCATTGTGGAGGCCCTGTAGCCTGTCCCCCTGGATGGTGGCACACATCCCTCATGATAGGGCGTTGGGGGATTCGTTGAGGGCCCCCGGCCTATATATTATGTCGTACTCAAACGTGGAGAGTTCGATCCGCCACCTGAGAATTTTGTCGTTCTTGATCTTCCCCCTCTGTTTGTTGTTAAACATGAAGGCTACCGACCGCTGGTCGGTAAGCAGTGTGAAGCGTTTGCCGGCTAGGTAGTGCCTCCAGTGCCGCACTGCCTCCACTATGGCCTGGGCCTCCTTCTCTACCGAGGAGTGCCTGATCTCGGGCCCTTGGAGGGTTCTTGAGAAAAAGGCTACGGGCCGCCCATCCTGGTTGAGGGTGGCTGCTAAAGCGAAGTTGGACGCATCGCTTTCGACCTGGAAAGGGATGTTTTCGTCCACTGCCCGCAGCGCGGCCTTCTCAATGTCGTGTTTAATGCTGTTGAAGGCGGCGTGGGCCTCGGCCGTGAGCGGGAAGGACGTTGATTTCAGGAGGGGACGGGCCTTGTCGGAATAATTGGGGACCCATTGGGCGTAATAGGAGAAGAACCCCAGGCACCTTTTCAGGGCCTTGGGAGTGTTTGGTAGGGGTAGCTCCCGTAGGGGGCGCAATCGGTCGGGGTCCGGACCGATTTCCCCGTTTTCCACCACGCAGCCCAGGATACCGAGGCGCGTGGTGCTAAAGACACACTTATCCTCGTTGTAGGTGAGATTGAGTCTGAGGGCGGTTTTCAGAAATCTCGCGAGGTTCGAGTCGTGGTCTTGCTGGTCGTGGCCACAGATGGTGACGTTGTCTAGGTATGGGTAGGTGGCTGTTAACTGGTTCTCATCGACCATGCGGTCCATCTCCCGCTGGAAGACCGAGACCCCGTTCGTTACCCCAAAGGGGACTCTGAGGAAGTGGTAGAGGCGTCCGTTCGCCTCGAAGGCGGTGTATGGACGGTCCTCCGGCCTAATGGGGAGCTGGTGGTATGCCGATTTTAGGTCGATGGTGGAAAACACCCGGTATTGCGCGATTTGGTTAACCATATCCGCTATGCGGGGCAGAGGGTAGGCGTCTAGCTGGGTGTATAGATTAACCGTCTGGCTATAATCTATCACCATCCGCTTCTTTTCGCTACCCTTAACTACTACTAACTGGGCACGCCACGGGCTGGTACTGCATTCGATGATACCCTCCCGCTTGAGTCTTTCTACTTCCGACGCAATGAACCGTCTATCCTCCCAGCTGTACCGCCTACTCTTGGTCGCTATGGGTCGACAGTTGGGTGCGAGGTTGGCGAACAGAGAGGGCGGCTTGACCTTCAGGGTAGCCAGACCGCACACTGTGAGGGGCGGCTGGGACCCACCGTAGGTAAGCATGATACTTTGGTGGTGGCACTGGAAGTCCAGACCCAAGATCACGCTCACACAGAGATCGGGCATTATCAATAGTTTAAAACCTCTGTAATCAGTGCCTTTTACCGACAACATAACCGTGCAGAAACCTGTAATTTTTGAGGTATGAGTCTTATCAGCCATGGCGATTTTGCCCTGTGTGGGGACTATCGTTAGTGAAAGTCGTTTTACCAGGCTAGGATGAATAAAGCTTTCGGTACTCCCGCAGTCAATCAAGCATTTAACCTTGTTCCCGTTTACCTCTATGTCCATCATCGATTTAGACAACGGATGCGGCCTGGATTGATCCACTGTGATCGAGGCCACCAGTGGGTCCTGGAGGTCCGTGTAGTCGGGGCAAGATGGTGGACTCCATGAGGGTGGACAAGATGGTGTCCAAGATGGCCGCCCCCACGGCGCGCACGCGGCGGTGGTGGAGTTGGAGGCGGGGTTCCCTCTGCAGACTTTGCTGAAATGTCCTTTCTTCCCACATTTAAAACAGGTGGTGCCCTTCGCTGGGCACAGATGCCTGGAGTGTTTGTCCTGGCCGCAGAAGTAGCATTTCGGGCCCCGATGCATCGCGGCAGTAGTGGGGCTCCTGGGTGGAGGCTGGGGCTCCGATGGTGCTGGGCTGGCCTGAGACCTGGGAGGTGAAGATGGCTTCCAAGATGGCGGCCCCCACGGCGCGCATGAGGCGGAGTGGGCCGCGTGGCCTGAGGAACAGGATTCAGAGTTCCTCTGGGCCATATCCAGCGATCGCGCTGTACCCATAGCCTGTTTTAAGTCCAGTCCCTCCTTTTCAAACAGTTTCTGCCGAATTTAATTAGAACTGAGGCCCGCAATAAAGGAGTCTCGGATCAGCTCCTCCGTGTACACGATGGCAGACACGGCCTTACAGTTACAGTATCTGCCCAGTACTTTTAGGCTTAGCATAAAGTCCTCTAGTGACTCACCATGCCGCTGCGTGCGAGTAGTCAGAAGATGCCTGGCGTACACCTCGTTTATTGGCCGCACGTAGTGGGCCTTCAGAATGGTGCAGGCATCCCCGTAGCTGGTGGCATCTTGGATGAGAGGGGGGACCCGATGACTCACCCAGTTTCGCAGGATTCCCAGTTTCACGTCTCCGGTGGCGGTTGCGGCTGCTATGGTGGTGGATGAGTTTGCAATGAAAAATTCGAAGCATTAGAACCAGCGTCCGAACTGTGTGGCTGCGTCTGAGGCATGGGGGTCCAGATCCAAGCGCTCCGGTTTCAGGAGTCGATCCATCTTGGTGTTTTAGTGATTAAAATTGATGTGCCTTCAATAACTCAAAGACAAGGGCCTAGAAATTCACTAGCCTTAGCGCCGCTTTTGAGGCGCTAGAGGGACTAGCGCCAGAGTTATGGCCAGTTGAAAAATTCCCTGGGGCCCTAAAGCGGCGTTGCACCGGTAGCGCTGCGCCGGCACCGATGACGTCATCGGTGTGCGCAGTGTCCCGGTTGCCATGCCGACGGGCCCCAGCGCCGAAATTCAGTTGCGGCCGCCTCGCCCGTGGCAGCCGCAACTAAGACTCTGGCAACAGAGTCCAACATGTGTTTGCGCCGGCGCAGTAAAGGCCCCGCGGCGGCCGGCCGCTTTCCCGCCGGCCGCCTGCCCGCAGCTCCCTCCCCGGACTTCTCCCCCCCCCCCCCCCCGGAACAGATGCAAGCCCGGCACTTGTCCGAGGTGCCGGGCTCATTTTTAAACAGATTTGCGCGGGCCGCGGCCGGGTGCAGGCAGCTCCTCCTTAACGGAAGGAGGAGGCCTGCACTTCCCCAGCCTGCCGCACCGCATCGGGTGCCGCAGCGCCGGAATTGCGGCGCTAAACGGCAGTTAGCGCCCTTTTCCAGGCGCTAAGACCCTTCAGTAGCGCCAGCAGCCGTTTGGGCGCGGCGCTACTGAATTTTTGGCGCGCGCAGGGGGACTTAGCGCCGGCACTAACTTCCGGCGCTAAAGCCCTGGCTAAGCCAAAACCCAATTTCTAGGCCAAGGAGTTTAAAGGATTCAACTAAAGGCTTTTAATCACTAAGAACATTGCAGCATTGCAGGTCTTTCCACATCGGGTTCGTCTGGTAGAAATGACTCATACAGCTCTTGAGACCTTTATATGGCAAAAGACAGGGGCGTAGCCAATACACACAATAGGAACAAAAGGGGGCGGTTCACACAATACAAAGCAGGTAAAACACAGGGGCTGATGAAGGCATATATTTCATCACAGTACCGATATGGACAATGACCTCTGGCTGTTCACCCTCTCCCCTCAGAGTATCCTGCAGCTGCTCAGTGACATCCTTGACCCTGGCACTAGGGAGGCAACATACCATCCTGAAGTCACATCTACGGCTGCAGAAACGCCTGTCTGCTCCCCTAACTATCGAATCCGCTACCAGTATTGCTCTTCCACTCTTTTTCCTCCCCCCCTCCCCCCGTGTAGCTGAGCCACCCGTGATGCCGTAGACTTGACTCTGGCTGCACTCCCCAGAGGAACCATCAGAACAGAATATTGGTTGGAGAGCACGATGCACTCCGGGGACTCCTGCGTTACCTGCCTGGTCCTCCTCTTCTGTCTGGCGGTCACCCATTCCCTCTCTGGCTGCATACTCTTAAGCTGCAGGATAACCACCCGTAGAAACGTGCTATCCACGTAACTCTCAGCCTCGCGGATGCACCGCAGTGACTCCAGCCACCGCTGAAGCTCCGAAACCCGGAGCTCAAGTTGCTGTAGCTGGCGACACTTCCCGCAGATGTGGTCATCCAGACTACGCTAAGCGTCCAGGACTTCCCATATGGCACAGGATGTGCACTCCACGGGACTGAGCTGCCCTGCCATGCCTCTATTTAATAGACTAAGAACTAACCCAGCATAAATAAATTTATAAACTTAAAAAAAAATACACTCACCAGCTACTCACCAATCAACTTCTTCACTTGTGCCGACGTCACCTTTTTTACACTGAAGTCACTTTTTCAAAAATTGCCTCTGTTGAGTTGCTGTCGCTCCTTTTAACTGCTCCGCTCTTGCTGTGCTCCGTCCAGGTTAGCTCCTTTGCTCAGCTACTCACCAATCAGCTCCTTCCCTTGTGCCAATGTCACTTTTTTTACTCTGACGGAAGTGGTGAAAGGTATAGCCAGGCGGGGAGGCTTCATTTAAGGGTAAGGTGTAATCACCCCTCAACCAAGTTTCCGTCAAGGCCATGATGCTGATGCAATCATCCACGATAATAAGAACATAAGAAATAAGAGCAGGAGTAGGCCATATGGCCCCTCGAGCCCGCTTCATCATTCAATAAGATCATGGCTGATCATCGACCTCAACTCCACTTTCCCGCCCAATCTCCATATCCCTTGATTCCCCATGAGTCTAAAAATCTATCTATCTCAGCCTTGAATATACTCACAGACTCAGCATTCACAACCCTCCGGGGCAGAGAATTCCAAAGATTCACAACCCACTGAGTGAAGAAATTTCTCCTCATCTCGGCCTACCCCTTATCCTGAGACTATGCACCCTAGTTCTACACACTCCAGCCAGGGGAAACAACCTCTCAGCTTCTACCATGTCAATCCCCTTCAGAATCTTGTATATTTCAATGAGATCACCTCTCATTCTTCTGAACTCCAGAGAGTATAGGCCCATTCTACACAATCTCTCATCATAGGACAGCCCTCTCATCCCAGGAATCAATCTAGTGAACCTTCGTTGCACCACCTTCAAGGCAAGTATATCCTTCCTTAGAAAAGGAGACCAAAACTGTGCACAGTACTCCAGGTGTGGTCTCACCAAGGCCCTGTACAATTGTAGCAAGACTTCTTTACCCTTTGTAATGAAATCTGTTTGTCTTGGTCCTGTATTCATTTTGCACTCATGTATATTACCCTCCCCCACTGTGTATAGTTTCACTTCCTCTTTCCCGACTAACCTGGGAGGTTCCAGGTCTTGGCTCTTGGCTCCGCCCCTGACTTCTCTTACATAAAGATCCCAGGATCTGCATGACTCATTCCTGTGAACCAGTCGGCGTGTTGAGATGTTAGCTCTGATCTTAGTGATTAAAAGCCAACTTGTTTAAGTCTATAACTTCTAGTTTTGTGGTTATTGAAGGCCCATCAATTTTAATCACTAAAGAATACTAGGATGGATCGACTCCTAAAACCAGAGCGTCTGGACTTGGATCCACATTCTGCTGAAGCATCAAATCAATTTGGACACTGGCTCAAATGCTTCGAACTCTTCGCGGGGGCCTCATCCGCTAGCGAGGTAGATAAACTGAGTCTACTGACTACTCGCGTAAGTCATCGGATTTATTCGTTCATCCGGGACGCCACCTCTTACACGGAGGCCATCACTATCCTGAAGGCCCAATACCAGAGGCCGGTAAACGAAGTGTACGCCAGACATCTGCTGGCTACACGCAGGCAGCGACCAGAGGAATCAATGGACGATTTCTTACAGGGCCTAAAGGACCTGGTCCGGGACTGTAACTGCAAGGCCGTGACGGCCAACGCGTACTCTTATGAATTGGTCCGCGATTCCTTCATCACAGGCCTCAAATCGAATTATATCCGGCAGAGACTGCTGGAGAAGGAGGTCCTGGACTTTAAAAAGGCAGTGGCCACTGCGCGATCGCTGGACGTGGCCCAGAAAAACTCTGACTCTTATTCTTCCGGCCATGCGGCCCTCACCGCCTCGTGCGCGCCGAAGGGGCCGCCATCTTGGAATCAGCCATCTTCCCCATCCAGGTCTCAGACCAGCTCTACGCCGCCGGAGTCCCCACACAGAAGTTCACCCAGGAGTCCTACTACAGCGGCAATGTCTCGAGGCCCGAAATGCTACTTCTGCGGCCAGGCCAAGCACCCCAGACAACGATGCCCAGTGAAGGACGCTACATGCTTCAAATGTAAGAAAAAGGGGCATTTTAGCAAAGTCTGCAGGGGGAATCCGATTTCCAACTCCGTCACCGCCTCGTGCGTGTCGTGCGGGCCGCCATCTTTTCCCGACTCAACGGCCGCCCAGGGCCCAACAGTGGCTTCGATCACGGTGGATCAATCCAGGCCACACCCGTTGACAAAATCCATGATGGACAGACAGGTAAACGGGAATTTAATGAAATGTTTAATTGACTGTGGGAGTACCAAGAGTTTTATCCACCCTAGCCTGGTACGGCGGCACTCATTAACGGTAACCCCTACACGGAGCAGAATTGCTATGGCTGCTAAGCCCCACACTTCGGACATTTTGGGCTACTGTGTGGTAACACTGACTGTAAAAGGCACGGACTACAAGGATTTTAAACTCCTCGTGATGCCAGAACTCTGTGTTAATGTAATCTTGGGCCTGGACTTCCAGTGCCACCACGAAAGTGTCACGCTAGCATATGGCGGGTCCCAGCCGCCACTCACAGTCTGTGGCCTATCAACCTTAAAAATCAGCCTGCCCTCTTTATTCGCTAATCTCGCTCCAAACTGTAGGCCCATAGCGACCAAAAGTAGACGGTACAGTCTGGAAGACAGACACTTTATCAAGGCGGAAGTGGACAGACTCCTGCGGGAAGGCATTATTGAATGCAGTACCAGCCCGTGGCGTGCCCAAGTAGTCATAGTTAAAAATAGCGAAAAGAAACGGATGGTAATTGACTACAGCCAGACTGTTAATATTTATACCCAGCTGGACGCCTACCCTTTACCCCGCATATCAGAAATGGTCAACCAGATTGCACAATACCGAGTCTTCTCGACTATCGACCTCAAATCCGCGTATCACCAGCTCCCCATTAGAACGGAGGACCGCCCATACACCGCCTTCGAGGCGAACGGGCGCCTCTACCATTTTCTCAGAGTGCCCTTCGGGGTAACAAATGGGGTCTCGGTCTTCCAACATGAGATGGACCGCATGGTTGACGAGAATAAACTACAAGCTACCTACCCCTATCTGGACAATGTCACTATCTGCGGGCACAACCAGCAAGACCACGATCTAAATCTTGCGAGATTTTTAAAAACTGCCCTAAAGCTGAATCTAACCTACAACGAAGACAAATGTGTCTTCAACACAACCCGTCTCTGTATCCTCGGCTGTGTGGTGGAAGATGGGGTAATTGGACCGGACCCTGACCGATTACGCCCCCTAAAGGAACTGCCCCGCCACACAATCCCAAAGCTTTAAAAAGGTGCCTGGGATTTTTTTCGTATTATGCCCAATGGGTGCCCAATTACTCTGATAAGGCCCGACCCCTCATTAAATCGACGTCCTTCCCACTATCAGCTGAAGCTCGGGAGGCTTTCACCAGTATTAAACAGGACATTGAAAGGGCTGCAGTGCGTGCAGTGGATGAATGCATTCCCTTTCAAGTCGAAAGCGATGCGTCAGACTTTGCCTTAGCTGCGACCCTCAATCAGGCTGGGAGACCTGTGGCCTTCTTCTCCCGAACCCTTCAGGGACCTGAAATCAGGCACTCTTCTGTCGAGAAGGAGGCACAGGCTATAGTGGAGGCAGTGCGGCACTGGAGACACTGCCTAGCCGGCAAACGTTTCACCCTGCTCACCGACCAGCGGTCGGTGGCTTTCATGTTTAATAACAAACAAAGGGGGAAAATCAAGAATGACAAAATACTCAGGTGGAGGATCGAACTATCCACGTTCGACTATGATATTATGTACAGGCCGGGAGCCCTTAATGAACCCCCAGACGCCCTATCGCGGGGAATGTGTGCCAGCATTCATACGGACAAATTACAGGGTCTCCACAACGACCTCTGTCACCCAGGGGTGCGACTATACCATTTTATAAAGTCCCGCAATCTGCCCCACTCCATCGAGGAGGTCAGGGCAATGACCAGAGCCTGCCGCATCTGTGCGGAATGCAAGCCTCGTTTCTACAGGCCTGACCGTGCACACCTTATCAAAGCCACACGGCCATTCGAGCGCCTAAGTCTGGACTTCAAGGGACCCCTTCCCTCTGCCGACCGTAACGTATACTTCCTCAATATCATTGATGAATATTCCCGCTTCCCCTTCGCCATTCCCTGCCCAGACATGACCAGTGCCACGGTCATCAAGTGTCTCTGTAATCTATTCTGCATGTTTGGCATGCCGAACTACATACACAGCGATAGGGGGACGTCATTCATGAGTGACGAGCTGCGTCAGTTCTTGCTCTCGAAGGGGATAGCCACTAGCAGAACCACTACCTACAACCCCCGGGGTAATGGGCAAGTGGAAAGGGAGAATGCTACTGTTTGGAAGGCTGTCACGTAGGCCTTAAAGTCAAAAGCCCTTCCGACTTCCCGCTGGCAGGAAGTCCTCCCAGACGTGCTCCACTCCATAAGGTCTCTGTTATGTACTGCCACTAACGCTACCCCTCACGAAAAGATGTTCGTTTTCCCCCGGAAATCCACCTCGGGCATATCTCTACCCGCGTGGCTGACGTCTCCGGGGACAGTACTATTGCGGAAGCACGTGAGAGGCCATAAAACGGACCCCCTTGTGGAAAAGGTACAGCTCCTCCATGCAAACCCTCAGTACGCCTATATCGAATACTCTGACGGGCGAGAGGACACTGTTTCCATAAAAGACCTCGCTCCCTCGGGGAGCGGAGAGAACGATGGGAGACTACCCGATGAAGACCTACACTACAAAGAGACAGGATGCCCAGAGGTATCAATACCCAACTTTAACCTGGAGGACACTGCAGATAACCTGGAAGACACTGCGGAGGCCCGGACAGCGGAGGAACCAGAATCCACTCCCCTAGAGGCACCCCAACCGGCTTTGCGCCGATCACTGAGAACTGCAAAACCTCCTGACAGACTCACTTATACCAACATTTAAGAAACATCACCCCGATGGACTAAATCTATAGAAGGGGTGAATGTAATGAAATCTGTTTGTCTTGGTCCTGTATTCGTTTTGCACTCATGTATATTACCCTCCCCCACTGTGTATAGTTTCACTTCCTCTTTCCCGACTAACCTGGGAGGTTCCAGGTCTTGGCTCTTGGCTCCGCCCCTGACTTCTCTTACATAAAGATCCCAGGATCTGTATGACTCATTCCTGTGAACCAGTCGGCGTGTTGAGATGTTAGCTCTGATCTTAGTGATTAAAAGCCAACTTGTTTAAGTCTATAACTTCTAGTTTTGTGGTTATTGAAGGCCCATCACCCTTATACTCCAACCCCCTTGTAATAAAGGCCAACATGCCATTTGCCTTCCTTATTGCTTGCTGTACCTGCATGCTAGCTTTCTGTGTTTCTTGCACGAGGACACCCAAATCTCTCTGAACACCAACATTTGAAGTTTCTCACCATTTCAAAAATATTGTTTTTCTATTCTTCCAACCAAAGTGAATAACATCACATTTCCCTACATTGTACTACATCTGCCACCTTACTCCCATAGAAACATAGAAGATAGGAGCAGGAGTAGGCCATTCGGCCCTTCGAGCCTGCTCCGCCATTCAATGAGATCATGGCTGATCATCCAAATTCAGTACCCTGTCCCTGCCTTCTCCCCATATCCCTTGATCCCTTTAGCCTTAAGAAATATATCCAACTCTTTCTTGAATATACTTAATGAACTGGCCTCCACCGCCCTCTGTGGCAGAGAATTCCACAGGTTCACCACTCTCTTGGTGAAGAAATTCCTCCTCATTTCAGTCCTAAATGGCTTACCCCTTATCCTTAGACTATGACCCCTGGTTCTGGACTCCCCGGCCATCAGAAACATCCTTCCTGCATCTAGTCTGTCCAGGCCTGACAGAATTTTATAGGTTTCGATGAGATCCCCTCTCAATCTTCTAAACTCCAGTGAGTATAAGCCCAATCGACACAATCTCTCCTCATACGTCATTCCTGCCATCCCAGGTATCAGCCTGGTGAATCTTCGCTGCACTCCTTCCATCGCAAGAACGTCCTTCCTCAGGTAAGGCAACCAAAACTGCACACAATACTCAAGGTGTGGTCTCACCAAGGCCCTGTACAACTGCAGCAAGACATCCTTGTTCTTGTACTCGAACCCTCTTGCTACGAAGGCCAGCATACCATTTGCCTTCTTAACCGCCTGCTGCACCTGCATGCTTACCTTCAGCGACTGGTGCACAAGAACACCCAGGTCTCTTTGCACTTCCCCTTCTCCCAATCTATTGCCATTCAAATAATAATCTGCCTTCCTGTTTTTGCCACCAAAGTGGATAACCTCACATTTATCCACATTATAGTGCATTTGCCATGTTTCTGCCCAATCACCCAACTTGTCCAAATCGTACTGGAGTTTCACGACATCCTCCTCACAGCATACCCTCCCACCCAGCTTTGTGTCGTCTGCAAATTTGGAGATATTACATCCAATTCCCTCGTCCAGATCATTAATATATATTGTGAACAGCTGGGGTCCTAGGACCGATCCTTGCGGTACCCCACTAGTCACTGCCTGCCACTCGGAAAATGATCTGTTTATTCCAACTCTTTGCTTTCTGTCCGCCAACCAGTTCTCTATCCAAGTCAATACCTTGCCCCCAATCTCATGTGCCTTAACTTTGCACGCTAATCTCTTATGCGGGACCTTATCGAAAGCCTTCTGAAAGTCCAAATACACCACATCCACTGGTTCTCCCTTATCTATTTTACCAGTTACATCCTCAAAAAATTCCAGTAGATTAGTCAAGCACGATTTACCTTTTATAAATCCATGTTGACTTTGTCCGATCCTGTCACTGCTTTCCAAGTGCTCTGCTATTACATCTTTTACAATGGACTCTCGCATTTTCCCCACTACCGATGTCAGGCTTACCGGTCTCTAATTCCCCGCTTTTTCTCTACCACCTTTTTTGAATAGTGGGGTAACATTAGCTACCCTCCAATCCATGGGTACTGTTCCAGAGTCTATCGAGGTCTGGAAGATGACCAGCAATGCATCTACTATTTCCAGGGCCACTTCCTTAAGTACCCTAAGATGTAGATTATCAGGCCCTGGGGATTTATCAGCCTTCAATCCCGTCAACTTCCCCAACACCATTTCCCTACAAATACTGATTTCTTTCACTTCCTCCCTCACATTAGTCCCTATGTTCCCCGACATCTCTGGGAGGTTATTTGTGTCCTCCTTTGTGAAGACAGAACCAAAATATGTATTTAATTGGTCTGCCATTTCTTTGTTCCCCATTATAAATTCCCCTGATTCTGACTGTAAGGGACCTACGCTTGACTTCACCAATCTTTTTCTCTTCACATATCTATAAAAGCTTTTACAGTCAGTTTTTATGTTCCCTGCAAGCTTACTTTCATAATCTATTTTCCCCCTCTTAATTAATCCGTTTGTCCTCCTTTGCTGAATCCTAAACTGCTCCCAATCCTCAGGGTTGCTGCTTTTTTTGGCCAATTTATATGCCCTCTCTTTGGATCTTATGTTATCCCTAATTTCCCTTGTTAGCCACGGTTGAGTCACCTTTTTTGAATTATTTTTATGAAATTCCCCCAATCCTCAGGCCTAGTTATTCGATTCGCCAGGAAGCTGGTCCCAGCCCGATTTAAGTGGAGCCTGTCCCAATGGAACATCTCCCTCTTTCCCCAGTACTGGTGCCAGTGCCCCATGAATAAGCTCATGGATGGCAAGGGCCTTGTTCGCAAGGGAACGGACATTCAGGAGGATAAGAGAATAGATGCGGAGAGGATCAGTGATGGCTGCCCCACTGCCAGCGTCCACAGGGTCAGCGCTGGGGGGGGGCGATGGGGAGGAGATTGGCAAGATTTGCCCCCAGTGTGGGAAGGTCGACGAGAGAGTAGGATGGGACAGTTGGGGTTACTGCTCGTAAGGAGGCAGTGACGAGTGCCTCGATGGGCCCTTCGTAGGATGCCAAGAGAGGCACAGACGGAAGCTGTAGGCTTATCTAAGAGGGAGTCAAGCCTGGGACGGCAGCAGGAGAGTAGGAAGGTGGAAGAGTGATGACGGATTATCGCAGGCCTCCCACAGGCGGAGGGCTGCGATCTGGAAAAATCTGCGCCCTTACCTGAGGGCTCCCGGGAGGCGCAGAGTTCTGCTGCTGGGCCTCTCCAAACTGCTGGTGCGCAGGGCCAACTTATCCCAGAGGTGCAGGTAGTTCGCAGCATCCCTGGGATCACTTGGGCCATGGGGAGCCAATCAGAGAAGGGAATCTCCCTTCATACATTTGACAGTAAGACCTGTCAAATATATGAATGGAGATCACCCCCAAAAACATAGTAAAACTTCAAATAATTTTTTTTTTAAATCACATTTTTAAAATGACTTGAAATTACATAAATTAACTATTTTAAACAGAAATTTAAATTGTTGAAAAGAATAATTAAAGTTTTTAATGGGGCTAAAAATAAACTTACCTTTCTGTAAAGTATTTTTAAATGATAAATCAGTGGGAAATTTTTTTTAAAACTTTTTTTCAATTCTTATCCTGGTAAAAGCAGGACGAGGGGATTGGATGTAATATCTCCAAATTTGCAGACGACACAAAGCTGGGTGGGAGGGTATGCTGTGAGGAGGATGTCATGAAACTCCAGTACGATTTGGACAGGTTAGGTGATTGGGCAGAAACATGGCAAATGCAATATAATGTGGATAAATCTGAGGTTATCCACTTTGGTGTCAAAAACAGGAAGGCAGATTATTATTTGAATGGCAATAGATTGGGAGAAGGGGAAGTGCAAAGAGACCTGGGTGTTCTTGTGCACCAGTCGCTGAAGGTAAGCATGCAGGTGCAGCAGGCGGTTAAGAAGGCAAATGGAATGTTGGCCTTCGTAGCAAGAGGATTCGAGTACAGGAACAAGGATGTCTTGCTACAGTTGTACAGGGCCTTGGTGAGACCGCACTTAAGTATTGTGTGCAGTTTTGGTCGCCTTATCTGAGGAAGGACGTTCTTGCCATGGAAGGAGTGCAGTGAAGATTCACCAGGCTGATACCTGGGATGGCAGGAATGACGTATGAGGAGAGATTGTGTCGATTGGGCTTATACTCACTGGAGTTTAGAAGATTGAGAGGGGATCTCATCGAAACCTATAAAATTCTGTCAGGCCTGGACAGACTAGATGCTGGAAGGATGTTCCCGATGGTCGGGGAGTCCAGAACCAGGGGTCATAGTCTAAGGATAATGGGTAGGCCATTTAGGACTGAAATGAGGAGGAATTTCTTCACCCAGAGAGTGGTGAACCTGTGGAATTCTCTGCCACAGAGGGTGGTGGAGGCCAATTCATTAAATATATTCAAGAAGGAGTTGGATATATTTCTTAAGGCTAAAGGGATCAAGGGATATGGGGAGAAGGCAGGGACAGGGTACTGAATTTGGATGATCAGCCATGATCTCATTGAATGGCGGAGCAGGCTCGAAGGGCTGAATGGCCTACTCCTGCTCCTATCTTCTATGTTTCTTACGCCTGCTTTTACCAGGCGCGCGAATTGTAAGTGTTTTCTGTGGGCGGAGGGTCTCCAAATAGCAGAACTCAACGTCTGCAGAGGCCCTTCTCCTGGGCAGCCGGAGGATCTGTCAAGAGCTTTCTTGACAGATCGGAAATGATGGTTTCCAGCGCATGCGTAGTGCATGCCTGAAACCGGCATTTCCGATGTCCCTACAGGTGAGTACACAGCACGTACACACCCGTAAGGATCAGAATTTCTGCCCCAGTAGGGATCTGGAGGGCAGAGTATCCGAGAGAGGAGAGATGAAAGGAGACATGATGACAGGAGAGAGCGGTCAGGGAGGGATAGAGAGAAAAGGAAGAGGGGGGAAAAGTATTGAATGGCTCGGATCTGGAGCGGCAGCCAAAGTGTGCACACGAATGCACACGGGAAAAGCTCAGGTTACACAGGCCTGTTTAAATGTAGTCATTAATTAAATACATATTTCCTGGTAACAGGGAATAGGTTGGAGACAATAGTAGGGAGACCAGGGTCAAAGTCAGA
Source organism: Somniosus microcephalus (assembly GCF_052327205.1). Classification (NCBI taxonomy): domain Eukaryota; kingdom Metazoa; phylum Chordata; class Chondrichthyes; order Squaliformes; family Somniosidae; genus Somniosus; species Somniosus microcephalus. The sequence continues at coordinate 63,856,962 of NC_140991.1, forward strand.
GGTCCCATGGAAGGACAAAGCTGACGTAAGCAGGATGGAGCCGGCATGGAGCATCAACAAACCGCTGTCCAAAGCAGGAGAGTGAAGTCCAGAAGCTATTTAAGGGTAGAGAGTTCAAGGATGGAGGTTGTTACTGTACGAATGAGAGCTGGTAGCGGTGCAGAGAGATGATGGCTAAATTGACACAAGTTGGAAGTCACCGTAGATCAAAGCGGCGGGGAAAAAGTAAAACCACAAGCCAGCGACCAGCAAAGCTGAAAACCGGTAGAACGAGTCACTGGACAGCAAGGACGGCAGATTTCCTTCCCTAAAGGACATTAGTGAACCAGATGGGTTTTTACAACAATCTGATAGTTTCATGGTTACCATTAATGATACTAGCTTTTCATTCCAGATTTATTTAATTAACTGAATTTAAATTTCCCAGCTGCTGTTGTGGGATTTGAACTCACATCTCACTAGCCCAGTGACATTACCGTTCCCTTAGTGTAGTCCAGTGCAAAAATGTAGTGGTGTAATCCAGTGTAGTTCAAAGCAGAAACATAATCTAGATGTCCAGAGAAGTCCAGGAGATGGGAAACCACAAAAGAATTTAGCAGCATAAGACTTGAAGCAACCGAAAAGCAGAGCAGCGCCACAGCCGCTGAGTCAAACCGTGTAGTCAACGAAGTCCTGTTCGTGAGGAATGCAGTAATGGAAGTCAAGTTTCAGCAGAGTTCTGGCAGTTGAAAGAGCTCAGTGACAACAAAGCCACGCCAGGGGATAGGCAGTGGACTCTGCAGTGGTAGCTTTAAACTTGTAGTTTGAACTTGTAGTTTGGGCTGAAATGCCTTCACTGTCAGAGGCAGGGTATCTTAAGCAAGGGAAGAAAGGGCAAAAGATGGCAATGGATGACCACGGATACACTTGAAGAGAAAAGCAGCCCAGAAAGGAGTTGCCAGTCCAGGAGCCATCTTGTACCTAGAAGGGCTGGGCGAAAGGAAGTGTACCTGCTCCCAGCCAGCAGGAATGGGCCCTGGGTTCGAGGTCTGGGATAACAACAGAAAATGCTGGAAAATCTCAGCAGGTAAGACTTGAAGCAACCGAAAAGCAGAGCAGCGCCACAGCCGCTGAGTCAAACCGTGTAGTCAACGAAATCCTGTTCGCGAGGAATGCAGTAATGGAAGTTCCAGCATTTTCTGTTGTTATTTCGGATTTCCAACATCCGCAGTATTTTGCTATCGTTCGAGGTCTGGGACTTGGCCTGGACCCCTGAAACTTTGCTCAATTTTTTTATTTCTTCAAGCCCCTTCGAAAGACGGCCAATGGATGCTCTTCTCTGCATCCTCTGACTTCTCTGCTTCTTCTGGTGCCGGTAAGCACAAGCAGCTGGCCAGTGCTACAATTTTCACATTCTCTTATAGAGGGTGCCTGAGAAGAGTCCATAGATGCATCGGAGTCCACCAGAAAAATGCTAATTAGGACATCTTTCCTTGATCTCAGAAAATCCAGTGGGGTCAGCAACAGAGGTTCCTGGCAGGCATATTGGTTTTCTTCTCATCTACTAATTTTCTCATCTTTCTGCTAGGGTTGCCTGGAGATTTGATCATGGGATGTTCTGGCCACATGACATCTGACCATGTGATGTCTGGTCACATGACATCTGAACACAAGGCCCCTGATATTTACAGGGAGGCGGGGAGGATGCGAGAGAGTGCAGTAGCGCGGGAAGAAAATGGCAAAGCAGGGACACCAAATTTAATGGCCTCTTTATAATTATTTTCTTCCGTTTCCCGCCCGGCAGCTGGACAAATTTCTGGGCTGGAAAACCAGCGGCAGGAGGCCACAGCCAGGAATTCTTGGGGACAGTCCCCAGCAGTCGGGAGGTTGGAGCAAGAGATCGGGGCTTGGGGAGTGGGCGAAGTGGGGAGGCGGGTTGTCTACAATCGCGACAGAAGGAGAGAGGCTGCGATCGACAGAAGGGAGTCTGAAGATTTCCTTCAGGGGTCGGGAGGAGCACCCTTGCACGTCCTGGCTCACAAGGAGTGCTGTAAAAGGCACTTATGTGGCGACACGCCACCATTGGACATAATCTGCTCACGGCGGCACGGACAGTTTACGCAGGCGCACTGCCGGCAGCAGCCGCCCCCAGCCGTGGGCCCTTTCCTCCGGCAACTTGTTTCCCGCAGGGACAGGCTGCCGGGAGCACTTCCTGTCTGGGGTGTATTTAAGTGGTTGCACGGGCTTTTTAAGCACTTGTTTTGCCATGATGTAAATTAAAGCAGTTGTGTTCCATCAACTCTGGTCTTGACTCCCACGTTTGCCGCGGTATCTCAACACTGGTGACCCTGACGCTCAGGACGAATCCTAAGCTAGCATGGCAGATACAAACGCAGTCACGGTTAAATTACCGGACTTTTGGGAGAACCTGGCCGAGGCCTGGTTCGTTCAAGCCGAGTCCAGATTCCGGCTGAGAAGCATTACAGTCTGTGGTGTATGTGCCTTTAAGAGCAATTATGGTGTATGTGCCTTTAAGAGCCCCAGGTGTGCGTAATGCCGGTAATTGCCACTTGGGCTATATAAGCCTGTGTATTGTGTATATCCTTTAGAAACCCCCCCCCAGACTTGCTTAGTAAATACCTATGAACCAACTCCTGTCTTCAGTGTCTTTATCTACACACGGACACTACAGTGGCGATGAAGTGGAAACGGACTTACCTGCAATTCGGCACCACCTCAAGGACATCGATTCCTCCAGCGTCCAGAAGACTCAAGGAAGTAAGAGAAACTGTGGTTTCACCAGCTGGCCAAGCTGGTGACAGGCACTGCGCTAATCCTTCCTGGGCGTCAGGCTGCAGCTCCAGCGGCGGGCTCTACAGCTGAGACAGGCAGCAAAATCGGAGGCAAGCAATAACGGACTGGGAGGGTGCACTCGAGAGACGGCCGGCGTTGCAAGCAGGTCAGCGTTTAGACCTCCGTCGGGAACGAGTCTCCAACAGTGAATAAACGGAAACCACAGTAAAACAGCGTTGTTATCGGTAGCAGCGGCGGGAAAGCGCGGGAAGCGCCATATCGTTGCTACAGAGAGAGAGAAAAAAAATAGCGCGGGAAGCGCCATATCTTTTCTGAAATGCCTAAATCTGGTAATAGTGAGGCTTTTGATGGCGAAATAGAAGATTGGACCACATACGTGGAAAGAGTAGAGGTTTATTGCACTGCAAATGGAATAACAGATGAAAAAAAAGCTTCAGTACTTCTGAACTTAATGGGCGCGAAGACATACGGGCTGTTACGAAATTTAATCACTCCAGCCAAACCAAAGGACAAGACTTTTAAAGAAATTGTTGATACCCTGCAGGAGCATTTAAACCCAACACCGCTGCTGATAGCGGAACGATTCAAGTTCTTCAAGAGAAATCAACACAAGAATGAAAGTAACGCTGATTACCTAACCGAATTAAGAAAGCTATCAAAGTACTGCCAATTCGGAGCAGGACTATCGGATTATCTTCGAGACAAATTTGTTTGCGGTCTCTTAAGTGAAGGAACACAAAAAAAACTGCTTTCTGAAAAATATTTAACATTGGACAAAGCTTTCAGTATGGCTGTATCATACGAAGCAGCAGCAAAAGGAGCTGCAGAGATACAACAAGAGACACAGGACTTCGGCACCCATAAAATGACACAGGAGTTCGGAAGATGTTATCGCTGCGGCAGATCCACCCATAACCAGAGGGACTGCTGGTTCAAGGGCAAAGCATGCAGGCAATGTGGTAAGATTGGACACATTGCACGGGTATGCCAATCTGGACAAAATAAATCCACTGACAGAAAACAAAAAATCAATAAAGAAAAGTACAGGAAGGTACAAATGATGACGGACAATAGCCCCGAAGACCAGAATAGCGATAGCGACTCCGGAAACAAGAGACTAAGCTGTCTCAAATTACATAATGTACTTGCCAAAGAGGATTACCAAACCATTTGGGTTACCCTCACAATAGCAGGGTCCCCAGTTAAAATGGAGCTAGATACAGGATCAGCTCTAACCGTAATAAATCGACGAGATTACGAGAGGCTATTTTCGCATATACCTCTAAAAGACACATCCATTATCTTAAAAACATATACGGGGCAGAAAGTCTACCCCAAAGGAAAAATAAGGGTGCCTGTGGTATACAACGGCAAAGAAATACAAAAGTTGTATTTATATATTCTACAAGATGGTGGTCCACCGTTGTTGGGACGTGAATGGATAAGGAAGATACGTTTAGACTGGCACTCCATTCAGGCACTGACGGTGACCAGTAAGGAAAAAAACAATGATGACATCATAACTGAACGATTAAAAGACATCTTGGCCAACGCCAAAGAAGTGTTTCAAGAGAAACTAGGAACCTTGAAAGGCATCACCGCCTCAATAAAAGTGGAAGATACAGCAATTCCAAAAATTTTTAAGGCAAGACCGGTGCCATACGCAATACGTCCGGCAGTCGAGGCAGAGCTGAAGAATTTGGAAAAGGCAGGCGTATTATCCAAAATAGATTGGAGCGAATGGGCAACACCCATCGTTCCAGTCATGAAAAAAACATTGAAAAATAACTCTGAGGAACAGAAAAAAATTCGCATCTGTGGGGACTTTAAGGTGACTGTAAACCCGGTCCTTCACACGGTACAGTATCCTCTTCCGAGGATAGAAGATATTTTCGCCTCACTATCCGGAGGGAAACGTTTCACAAAAATTGACTTGGCACAGGCATATCTACAGATGGAGGTTGAGGAGACCTCTAAAAAGTATCTCACAATAAACACACACAAAGGCCTGTACCAGTACAATCGACTGGTTTTTGGAATAGCATCAGCTCCAGCTATCTGGCAAAGAGCTATGGAGCAAGTCCTGCAAGGGATTCCGGGGACTCAATGCTACCTAGACGACATCCTTGTAACAGGAGAAAACGACAACGAGCACCTTGCCAATTTGGAGCAGGTGCTCACTCGGCTGAAAGAACGGGGCCTACGAGCAAATCGCCCCAAGTGCGAATTTTTCCAAAATCAGATATCATATTGTGGCCACATAATTAATAAGGAAGGGTTGCATAAGTCACCTGAAAAAATTGAAGCAGTTATAAAAGCCCCAGCACCTGAAAATGTTTCACAATTAAGGTCATTCCTGGGATTAATAAATTACTATCATAAATTTTTACCGAACTTATCAACTATTCTACACCCTCTTAATGATCTTCTACAGACAGGAGTGATTTGGAAATGGAACGAAGACTGTAAACGTGCCTTCCATAAATGTAAAGACTTAATCACATCCGAGAAAATTTTGGCTCATTACAACCCATCACTACCAATCAGACTGGCGTGCGATGCATCCCCTTACGGCATAGTAGCGGTATTGTCCCATAGATTCCCTGATGGCTCGGAACGGCCGATAGCTTTTGCGTCACGCTCATTGAACTCAGCTGAGCGTAACTATGCCCAGATAGACAGGGAAGCACTCAGCCTGGTATGGGGAGTGAAGAAATTCAACCATTACCTACACGGACAAAAATTTACCTTGCTGACTGACCATCAACCCCTCATCTCCATATTCAACCCTAAAAAAGGTGTCCCCATTATGACGGCACAAAGACTACAGAGGTGGTCCCTTTTTCTAGGGTCACACCAATACAACATTGAATACAAAGGGTCAAAACAGCATGGGAATGCTGACGGTTTATCACGCCTACCGTTGCCAACGATAGAAGAGGCACCTACAGTAGACCCAGTAGAGATATTCCACTCTACCAGAGTGGAATGTCTACCGGTGACAAATTCTGCCATTGAAAGGGAGACAAGAAATGACCCTACTCTCTCACGGATCTACGATTTAACAGTGAAGGGATGGCCAGCACATGGCGAACCACTGTTGCCAGCATTCTCGCAAAGAAGAGAACAGCTGTCAGTGTGCCGAGGAACCTTGATGTGTGGATCCAGAGTGGTGATTCCACCCAAACTCCAGGATAAAGTGCTAGAGGAGCTTCACGAGGGGCATCTGGGTGGAGTGAAAATGAAGAACCTAGCTAGGGCGTTTGTATGGTGGCCAGGTATCGATGGAGACATCGAAGACATGACCAAGAGCTGCCTAGGATGCCAGAAGGTCCAAAATGCTCCGCCACAGGCCCCTCTACATCCATGGGAGTGGCCCTCATCTCCCTGGCAAAGGGTGCACATCGACTTTGCTGGTCCATTTATGGACTCAATGTTCTTAATCGCAGTTGATGCACACTCCAACTGGCCGGAGGTAATAAAGATGTCCTCCACCACCACGGAAAAAACCATCACAGTATTAAGGACTATATTTGCCAGGAATGGGCTGCCGGAGCAGATATGTTCTGATAATGGACCGCAATTTGTGTCCGAAGAATTCAGAAAGTTCTTAAAGAACAATGGGGTAAAGCACTACACGTCCACCCCATACCATCCCGCCACCAATGGATTGGCTGAAAGGTTTGTCCAGACCTTCAAGAAGGCCATCAAGGCCATGGGTAATGAAGACATAAAACTTCAGCACAAGGTGGATAACTTCTTATTTGCATATAGGAATGCAACGCATATGGTTACTAACCAAACTCCCGCCATGATGTTCTACAATAGAAACCTAAGATGCTGGCTGGATTTGATCAAGCCCAACATCCGAAGGGACGTGGAGAACCGGCAGTTTCAGGGCATGAATGAAAGGCCAACTAGGGCCTTCCAGATAGGCCAACCGGTTTTGGCCCGGGACTACCGTACCGAGAAATGGCAGCCTGGAACTATCTGCACACGATTAGGACCACTGATGTATACCGTGGACATCAGAGACAGCATAATAAGGCGCCATGCTGACCAAATCATCAAGTCATCCGAAAAGGGACAACCTACACCACCACTCTATACATCTAACGATGAAGTAGAGATACCCATATCTACCTCCGATCCGGTGATACTGGAGCCCGATGAACCCGACACTGGCCTTCAAGCCGAATCAGCCTTGCCAGAAGAACCTACTACACCACCAGAAACTACTACACCCCCGAGGCGTTATCCGGACCGAGTCAGGAAGCCTCCTGAGAGACTAACTTATAATTAATTAATACAGCAATGTATATTATTTTGCATATAACATGTAATTAATAATTACTTAAAATATGATGTACTAGTTAGCTGGAAGGGGAGAAATTGTGGTGTATGTGCCTTTAAGAGCAATTATGGTGTATGTGCCTTTAAGAGCCCCAGGTGTGCGTAATGCCGGTAATTGCTACTTGGGCTATATAAGCCTGTGTATTGTGTATATCCTTTAGAAACTCCCCCCCAGACTTGCTTAGTAAATACCTATGAACCAACTCCTGTCTTCAGTGTCTTTATCTACACACGGACACTACACAGTCGACGCCACGAAGTACGACTACCTCGTCGCCTCTCTCACCTGCGCCACAGTCCCTAAGGTTTGGGCAGCGCTGCAGGATCCACCAGAGGAAGGCAAGTACGAACATCTGAAGGCCGCGCTCCTTAAAAAATTTCAGGCGGCCTCCAACCAGCGCAACTGCCAACTCCTCGACCTCCCAGGCCTTGGTGATGCTTCACCATCAGACCTGCTTTCCCACATGCTGTCCCTCTCGGACGACAAAAAACCCGGCGCCCTCTTTCGTACGCTTTTCATTCGGCAGCTCCCCGCCAGCATCCGCCCGCTCATTGTGGAGTCTGGCTCCATGGACCTGAACGAGATAGCCGGAAAGGCCGACCGGCTGCTCTCCGCGCAGACTGCCCGCGACGTCGCGCCCGACCTCACGGCAACGACCACGCGGTCCCCCCGGCTCACTAGGCCCGACCGCCCTTCCACTCCAGGTCATTGCTACTACCACACCCGTTTTGGCACTAGGGCCCAACGTTGCACGCCACCGTGCACTTTCAAACCCTCCCCCGCACCGGTCCCCACGATGGCCGCGGGGCAAAAGGGGCCCCTACTGTACGTCACCGACGACAGCACCAACCGCTGATTCCTGTGCGACACAGGAGCCCAGCACAGCATCACCCCCGCCTCCGCCCTCGAAATCCAACGCGGCGCACGGGGTGTCACGCTGGCTGCAGCCAATGGCTCTGACATCCGCACATACGGCACCCGCATGGTCACGCTCGACCTCGCAGGCCGCCGCTACCGCTGGGAGTTCCTCACAGCCAAAGTCCTCTGCCCACTCATCGGCGCCGACTTCCTACGCGCCCATGGCCTCCTTGTCGACATTCCGAGGCACCGCCTCGTTGACATCAACACTATGGCCCCCATCCCTGGCGCAGTCACCCCAGCCCGTTCGGCCGGCCTGACGACCTACTGCCTCGCCAGAGCCACGGACGACTACTCGGCACTACTAGCCGAGTTTCCCGCCCTCACTAACCCGACCTTTTCGGCCAAAGCCGCCAAACACGGTGTGGAGCACTATATCCCCACCACCGGCCCCCCGGTCTCTGCCCACGCCCGCAGACTCGACCCGGCCAAGCTGGAAATCACGCGGGCCGAGTTCACCACCATGGAGCAACTCGGCATCATCCGCCGCTCCAGCAGCCCTTGGGCCTCGCCCCTCCACATCGCCCCCAAGCCCGGCAGAGGCTGGCGCCCCTGCGGGGACTACCGCCGCCTCAACGACGCCACCACCCCCGACCGATACCCGGTGCCGCACATCCAGGACTTCTCGGCCCGACTGGCCGGACGAACCGTCTTCTCCAAGGTTGACCTGGTGCGCGGTTACCACCAAGTCCCCGTACACCCCGCGGACATCCCCAAAACGGCTGTCATCACCCCATTCGGCCTGTTCGAGTTCCTGAGGATGCCCTTTGGCCTCAAGAATGCAGCCCAGGCTTTCCAGCGCCTTATGGACTCAGTCCTCCGGGACCTGAATTTTCTATTCGTCTATCTAGACGACATTCTTGTGGCCAGCTCCTCCAAACAGGAACACCTCGAACACCTTCGCATCTTGTTCGGGCGCCTAGCCCAACATGGGCTTATCCTCAGCCCGGCGAAGTGCCAATTCGGCCTAGCCGAGATCGATTTTCCCGGCCACCACATCACCCCTGCTGGGGCCGTCCCCCTGCTCAACAAGGTGCAGGCCGTCCAGCAATTCCCCCGCCCTAAAACCATCAAGGGCCTCCAGGAGTTCCTCGGGATGGTGAACTTTTACAACAGGTTCATCCCCAGAGCTGCAGCCCTCATGAAGCCCCTATACGATTCCCTTCGAGGTAAATCCGGCAAGATGGCCGTAGTTTGCTCGCCGACGCCACCCTGCTCGCGCACCCGAGGGCCAATGCCCGGGTCGCGCTCACCACCGACGCCTCCGACCATGCGGTCGGAGCCGTGTTCGAGCAGTGGGTCAATGGCGCGTGGCAGCCACTTGCCTTCTACAGCCGCCAACTGCGCCCCCCGGAGGTCAAATACTCTACTTTCGACCGCAAGCTCCTCGCGCTCCACCTGTCGGTCCGCCATTTCAGGTTCCTCCTGGAGGGCCGCTCCTTTACCGCGTACGTGGACCACAAGCCGCTCACATATGCGATGGCCAAGAACACCGACCCTTGGTCCGCTAGGCAGCAACGCCAGCTCGCGGCCGTGTCCAACTTTACCACGGACATCCAGCACGTCTCCGATAGAGACAACGTTGTCGCCGACTGCCTTTCCCATCCCGCCATCTGTGCGAATCACCTAGTGGTCGACTACGCGCAACTAGCAGTGGCCCAGCTCACGGACCCAGACCTCCTCTCGGCGGCTACCAGCCTGCCAGGGCTACGCCTAGCCAAGGTCGCGCACGGGCCCGAAGCCACAGCAGTCACTTGCGACGTCTCACTCGGCCAACCCAGGCCGGTCGTCCCTGCAACCTGGCGCCGCCGCATCTTCGACGCGCTCCACAGGCTCTCCCATCCGGGTTCCCGCGCATCTGTTAAACTCCTCTCCCAGCGCTTCGTCTGGCGCGGCCTCAGCAAAGATGTTCGGACTTGGGCCAACTCCTGCCTCGCCTGCCAACGGGCTAAGGTGCAGCTGCACACAAAAGCACCCCTGGGAGACTTCGAGGTACCCAGCCGCCGCTTCGACCACATACACGTCGACATCGTCGGTCCTCTGCCGCCATCGCAAGGCCAAACTTATCTTCTCACGATGGTCGACCGCTACACACGCTGGCCTGAGGCAGTGCCGTTGACCTCCACCACCACAGCCGACATCGCCAGGGCGTTCGTTAACACCTGGGTCGCGAGGTTCGGCGTACCGGCTGATATAACCTCCGACAGAGGCGCCCAGTTCACCTCCGAACTCTGGACGGCCACAGCACGCAACCTCGGGGTGACGCTCCACCGAACCACGGCGTACCACCCGCAGGCCAACGGGCTGTGTGAACGCTTCCATAGGTCACTCAAGGCCTCACTCCGCGCCAGCCTGCAGGACAGTACCTGGACTGACCGCCTACCGTGGGTGCTACTAGGCCTACGCACCGCGGTCAAGGAAGACCTCCAGTCCTCAGCAGCGGAGTTAGTCTACGGACAACCGCTGCACGTACCAGGCGAATTCCTCCCGGAGGCTACCACGCCTTGGTCGGCCGAACAGCAGCGGCTCAACTCTTTCTCTTCCGCTCAACAGTTCGCCCCACTTCCGGTCAACCGACACGGCGAACTCGCACCTCACGTTCCGCCAAACTTACAGCAGGCACGCTTCGTCTTCGTGCGACACGACGCACACCACGGACCCCTGCGACCCCCGTACGACGGACCGTACGAGGTACTACAAACCGGGGACAAGGTCTTCAAGCTGCGATTCGGCGACAGGGTCAAAACGGTCTCCATCGACCGACTCAAACCAGCACACACAGAACCAGGGGAACAGGTCCCCGTGGCCCGACCTCCAACTAGAGGCCGTCCCGCCAGCAAGCTAGCACAGCCGGCGGCGAACCGCCCGGCCCCACCAACTAGTCCGGCGGCCACTCAGAGCCGCTCCGGCAGAACCATTAGACCACCGTCACGACTCGTCCACTCCTCCTAAGCGGATTCTGGGGGGAGCTCTGTGACGACACGCCACCATTGGACATAATCCGCTCATGGCGGCACGGACAGTTTACGCAGGCGCACTGCCGGCAGCAGCCGCCCCCAGCCGTGGGCCCTTTCCTCCGGCAACTTGTTTCCCGCAGGGACAGGCTGCCGGGAGCACTTCCTGTCTGGGGAGTATTTAAGTGGTTGCGCGGGCTTTTTAAGCACTTGTTTTGCCACGATGTAAATTAAAGCAGTTGTGTTCCATCAACTCTGGTCTTGACTCCCACGTTTGCCGCGGTATCTCAACACTTACATAATTGAGCCTGCAACTCGCACCTCCCTTTTACTGCCGGGTTTCCCAAGCCCTGGGAAACTTGTGTGGCAACTGTTAAATTTGAATCAGGCCCCCAATTGCACCGTTGGAGCCTGATTTAAATATGTTAATTAAGTGTCCTTCCGCTCGAGAACAGGACACTCACATGGCACGTAACCTGCAGCCATAAAATGGCAGGTTGGCGAAGCATTCTCTGTTGTAATATTTTTAACCCATGGGAGGAACTTTGATTTCACCAGTAACTAATAGTAACTCACTGAAATTGTACTGATCACTAATATTAAAACTGGTAACACTCAGGTTCCCCATATAACCAACAGTAATACAATGGCCTAGAAATTCGGGGGTTTAGCGCCACCCATTACTGCCAGATTCAGGCGAAAAGTTGGCGGCGGCCACAGCTCTTCCCCCCGCTTCTGGCGGATCCTGCAGCTGCCACCATTTTTGGATGGCCGGCAGCACTGCCGATGTCCGCACTCGCTAGAGATATGTAGATTATGAAAATCGTGACGTCGGTGAGTGTGCAACGCTCACTTGACGCTCGATCTGTGAGTTTCGACTTTGCCACTCAACTTACTGGCATGCCTTAAGTACAATGAGTTGAGCAAGCGTTGACAAGCAGGAAGGAGGCTTCAGCAGTGTTATTTAAAGGGATCATCAGCAATTACTTGCACCGGACATGTTGAATGGCTCTGTGCAGCTTTCTGCAACTGCAGCAGCTTTATTAACTTATTTCAAGGTTCTAAGGTAACAGGGAGTGTTGTTGCAAGTGGAGAATGCCTTCATTCTTATTTAAAGGCTTCTGCTGATAATATTTGCTCACGGGGGCTCTACTGGCAGTCCCCCTCATGCTCGAGTATCCTCGGGAGAGGGAGCGGAGGCAGCAAAGAAGATGAGAAGATGTACGCAGAGGGAGGAGGAGGAGGCCTCTCAACAGGAGGCCTTACCCAGACAGCACTTCTGTTTTATCCAATTAAGCCATGAACACTGTATTAGGAGGCTACGCGTCACCAAGGAGGTGGTCACAGAACTCTGCCACCTCCTGCAACCAGACCTGCAGCTTGAGAGCAGGGCGAACATGGCTCTCCCAGTGGCAATTTCTTCACCAGCCGATCCTTGCAGTCTGCAGCAGGAGACATAGCTAACATCTGCCAGTTCGCTGTCCATCGCTGCATCCGGGAGGTCACTGAGGCTCTCTACACCAGGAGAAGGGACTCCGTTTTCTTCTCTCTGAGCAGAGAGAAGCAGGACATGCGTGTGGCTTTGCCAGGATAGCCGGCTTCCTCATGATGCAGGGTGCCATCGACCGCACCCATGTGGCTTTGTGGGCGCCGTATAACAACCTTGAGATCTTGCTTAACCGCAAAGACTACTGCTCACTTAATGTGCAGTTGGTGTGCAACCACACCCAGCACTTCTTGATGGTCAATGCTCACTATCGTGGCAGCAGCCATGATGCCTTCATCCTGCATCAGTCCGGTGTGCCAGCAATCTTCTAGCCACCACATGCAACTCGAGGGTGGCTGTTTGGAGACAAGGGCTATCCGCTCTGCACTTGGCTCATGACTCCCCTCCGCAACCCCACCATTCGTGCCCAGCACTCATATAATCGGAGCCATGCAGCCACCAGGAACATCATCAAGCAGACCATCGGGCTACTAAAGCAATGGTTGCCCTGCCTTGACCGCTCGGGAAGAGCCCTCCAGTACTCGCTGGTGCGTGGTGATCTGCTGCATGCTTCACAACTTGGCGATCATGAGGGCACAGCCCTTGCCACCAGGGATTGCGGACCACTTCAGGAGAAGGATGAGAGAGGGGAGAGGAGGAGGAAGAGGAGGACAAGGAGGCAGGCAGCCAATCCCCCTTCTGGATGATTTGTCCATGAACGCCAAATCAAACTTTGATTCCAATGAATGAAATCCCAGATCCCTGTTGCTCACCACATCCCCATCATACCATCCCTCTGTCACGGAATATCACAGCTTCTTCCTGGGCACAAAGCTGAAATGAGAGCCAGCACAAAAGATTCCAAACAAAATTAATACATTTATCCAAAATCAACTGACACTTACAATATGAGCTAATCACCCTTGTACAATCCCTTAGTGCCTGTCGTTCAGGTGTCCTTTCCTGATCTAGTGCTCCTACGAAGTGCTCCCCCAGTGGCTGCAGCATGGCCGGTGGAAGGCTGCTGAGTTTCCATGGGGGAGACTTCAGATGGCCTTGCAGGATGACCTCGAGCAACTCTGGCCCTAGAAGGACTGGCTGCAGATTGCACCACCTTAGCATGGGTGGCAGCAGTCTGGGCTAGCTGGCTGATGGGCGGTGGCAAGAGCAATGGCGAAGTGGCAGTGGTGGGAACAGGAACTTCTTGAGAGAGGACAGCAGGGTCCTGCTTCACTGACCCACTGCCACGCCCCCGCGGCGGTGCCACAGCATTTCTAGCAATCTGTTGGAGCACAGATTGCTGGGCTGCTGCGACACCCTGCAAGCCGAGGTTGACACTGGAAAATGCAGCAATGATGGCAGCAGTCTGAGCTTGGGTGGCAGCAAGCTGAGATTGCATGAGAGCAGTCTGAGCTTGGGGGGCATCAAGCTGATACTGCATGAGAGCGGTCTGTACTTCTGCTGCAGCACTAAGACGTTGGGTCGCTTTCACCTGTGCTGCAATGGCAGCCGTGACATCACCTATCACATGCACCATCATGCACCATGTGTCGACATGGTCTCTTCAGGAGTTTTCCATCATTTGCCTTGAAAACCTGGGCTCCGAGCCCTGCACAGAGCCCCGTGCAATGTTGGAGGCGGACTCCTCCATGCTCCTTGACATTGCCAGGAAGCTTACTGGCAGGCTTGCCATTGCACCAAGCAATTCGATGTGCATGTCCAGGACCCTTCTTCTGATGGCCGTCCCATCGAGGTCCTCATCTTAGTCCTATGCAGCAGAACTCGGCCGTGAACTCGCCCTCCGGGGAGCTGGCCCCCAAGCTACCTTTCCCCTTGGCCTTGCTGCAGCCCACTCGTACCCGGTGCCTCACCCTGTGCAGATCCCGCTTCTACACTAGCCTCTAAAGTATGCGCAGTGCCAGTTTCTAAGCTGGTGACAGATGCAGTGAAGCTGTGCCTTCTTCTCGCCCCTCACTCTCCTGCATCGCCTCGGGGACAGGCTGCTCGAGTGCTTGGTGTTGATTAGCTGAAAGCAGAAAGGCACAAGAGTCAGGTTGTGGTGAGGGGAGGGGGCGGGGGAAAGCAAGATATGCAAGCATGCATCAGCAGCTTGAAAGTGAGAAACAATTGTGGGATGAGGGGGAAGTGGGATGTGAGAAGAAGGATTAGGAATGAGCATACCGTTGTTGTCCCCATGGGCTTCAACCTCGCTGGTTGCCACGGCCTCCATTATCTGCCGCCCAATGATCTCCGGCACGCTCTCCTCCAGCTGGCTGAGGTCCTGCATGGCAGCTTGCCCCCACCTGGCTGCTGCTGCTCTCTCCAATTTTGCGTGACCTTGGCCTGCAAGAGAAAGAGAAATGTGTCAGTGAGTGTGGTGCAATGTGTTTGGGTGATGTGCTACCATAGTTGAATAGCTGTCAGTGTGGGCAAGGTGTGAGATGTATGTGTGAGTGTTGCAGCAGTGGTAAGGTTGTGAGAGTGAAGTGAAGTTCTGATTGTGAGTGGTGATACGTAGAGATTGTTGGTAGACGAGTGCTGGGGGTGTGGTGCATTGAGCAGTGTGTGAGGCTTGTGGTGCAGATGGTGGGTATGGCACTTGCTGAAGCCTTCACTCACCTTGACCTGCCATGTGAGGGCATTAAACTTCCTTCGGCACTGGATGGCCGACCTTGGGACCACAGTGCTGGCCGTCACATAGGCGACTATCTCCTCCCAGAGCCTTTGAGAGGTGTGTGGCGAGGGCTTCCTGCCAGTGTGCAGGTAGAGCCCGCCGCCTCTCTACGGCCATGACCTCTACAGGCCTCGAGCCTCGTAGGAGAATCTGCAGGCTCTCTCCCTGTGCTGAGGCTCCGCCATGTATTTCCACTGCCATCGTCTTCCAGCTGAAGTTGTCAGTGGCTTGACAATGAGGTGCTGTAGCATCAGTGCACCTGCCCTTTATGTACTGAATCTTTATGTACTGAATAAAACCTGTGCCAAACATGACTGGGAATTAGACTAGACCCAATATTGGCCCACCTGTTGAGCGGTAAGCCAATGAGCAATGGTTTTAGCACTGAGATCAAGACTACAATCATGTTAATGAGGACGGAGCATGAATTTTGTACGCTACCTAGGCCAGTTTGACCTGGCACACCTTAACATCGTTGTGCCTTAACACTACCCATTTAGTGACCATATCCAATTTTTAGGCCATATGCAAGTGGTAGTAATAGGTTTAGCGCCCCAATATCCTACCTGTAACTAGTAATAATCCTATAACCCACTTATATTCACCTTGTAACTACAGCCAGAATCCCCCTGCACCGCTCTCCAGTCGATGCCACTTTTAAAACCCATCTCTCGTCCTATCTCCTTGGACTCGGGTGTTGTGTGAAGGTGACGACTCTGAACTCGGGGGCCTCAGTCAAACCAAACTGTACTTGGGCTTCACACGTCAAAACTAGCTGGCACAGACCGACCTGAACCAAATCGAGTTATTGCACAAAGAGCAGCAGGCTCAATGTTTGTGGCATTTCTCACAGGGTATATTATCCTAAACTCAACTCAGCACCGAGATTTTTAAACCACTCCCTGGGCTCAGACTCAATAAAGGAGAGAGAATGATAGACTTTACATCACAGAAGAAAGCCATTCGCCCCCCCCCCCCCGTGCCTGTGCTAATGCTCTCTCCTCTAACCCCATTCCCCCCAGATCCTTTTATATTCCTCCTTTTCAATTACTTATCCCATTCCTTTTTAAATTATGTTTTGATCACTTGTGGTGAAGGATCCTATGGTCTAATAGCTCCGAGTTCAAGAACCCTCCTCCTCCCATTTCCCCTTGGTTCTTCCAGTGAGAATTCTCGGTCTTGTGCCCCACTTGCCCACCAGTGGAAACAATCTTCCACTGTTTACCCACAGTAAAGTCCCCAGGTTTCACTTATACCTTCACTGGCTGCTCCTCTCTTGGCACTGCTGCCACTCACCATGTTACTGCTGCTGCTCCCGGCTCTGCAGGTAATACTGGTCCCCAGGCTCACCTCATTCCCCAGTGTCCTTTCGCTTGAACTTCAATCCACCAACTCCCAGTCCCATTCTCTGCCCAACCCCCGCATCCGCTGACCACCTATCCCAAACCCCTCTCTCCTAACACCCAAAAGTGGTAATTATATGAGTATGAGGAGAAAGAGGTGTATTGAAGTGTGGTGTAGTGATTGCAGGAGAGTTAAAGGAAGCAGCGAGGAGAGTGTAGTGAGACTGGAGGTATAAGCAGAGAGTAAGAGAGCAGCATTTTTACCGTGACAATTCTGGTGAGTTCATTGAACTTCTTTCGGTATTGCAGCCATGTTCCTGGAACTAAGCTCCTGGCTTTCACCTCCTCTGTGATGTCTTCCCATTGGCGGTGGAAGTTGTTACTTGGAGGATTTTCTGACCCCTGGCGAGGGAGGAACAGAATCTCCATCCTCCTACCTACTGCCTGGACCAGGGGCCTCCAAAGCAGCATCAGAGAATTTAGCTGCACTGTTGGTGTTTCTTGCAGCCATTTTTTTCTTCCGAGCAGCCACAGTGCACCTTCCCTTTAAGAGGTGCTGGCTGACTAAGTGGCATCAGAGATGCCCAATTTCCGGTTCCCCCCAAACAGGTGTGCAGCCAATGAATAACGTAGGTAACGCTGGCTGTGTGTCTGACTCAATATAATGAGGTCCCAGCATGAATTTAACATTTTCTAGAAATGTCAGTTATTAGAAAGAATGGCAGATGGAAATTATTTCAAAAAGCATTTTCAGTGACTTGATTGGTTTAACAACAAACCAGTACAAGAAAGAAATAACTTGCATTTATATAGCGCCTTTCACAACCACCAGACATCCCAAAGAGCTTTACAGCCATGAAGTACTTTTTGAAGCGTAGTCACTGTTGTAAATGTTGGAAACGTGGCCACCAATTTGCGCACACAGCAAGCTCCCACAAACAGCAATGTGATAATGACCAGTTAATCTGTTTTAGTGATGTTGATTGAGGGATAAATATTTGCCAGGACACCGGGGATAACTCCCCTGCTCTTATTTGAAATAGTGCTATAGGATCTTTTACGTCCACCTGAGAGGGCAGATGGGGCATCGGTTTAACGTCTCATCCAAAAGATGGCACCTCCATCAGTGCAGCACTCCCTTAGAACTGCACTGGCGTGTCAGCCGAGATTTTTGTGCTCAAGTCTCTGAAATATTGACATGTTTGAATAAGTTTTTCCCATTATAAATTGTTGACACATTCAGATGGATTTTCCCATTATGAAATAGTGTCATGATTTTTAGATAGGGTTTTTGCAATGTGTCATGGTGGCATCTGGGTTTTCTATTTTCACCCATCCCCACCAAAGATACCAGAAATTCTGGGCTGAAAACTCTTGGGATGGGGCAAGGGGAGTGTCGGGACCCTCCACCCAACCCCCAAATAAACTTTTAACTGGCCCCATGCCCTCTGATAGAGGAAGCAGACTTAAATTAATTTTGAAATTGTAATATGTGGGGTTCAAGGCCACAATAACTGCTTAACTTTGTTTTCATGATGTATTTTTACAACTTGCTTTTTAACTCTCATCTGTATGACACGTGCCTGTCTTGCTTTAAACTGTATTAATTGATTTTTAAACTTCAAATTATCTTCTTAGTCAATGGTTCAGTAATTTACATGGAATCAATCATTTTATAAATTTCTATCTTAAGATCTTTTTAATGTGGAGAAACTCAGATAGACCTTTTACTTGCAAAATGGTATGTATTGTAGTTAAATCTGCACTTAATTTTAGACCATAAAACGTGAGTGTTCTTGTGCCAGAAGATTTATTTTTGGCTAAGGTATCATATTTCAAAAGGTCCTAATAATCTTATACGTTTTGCTTTATTTTGATGTAGACTGAAAGTTGAACGCTTTGAAAGAGTATGCTGTTAGACTGCATAAATAAGATCATTAAAGAGAAGAAATATTTATTACGGCCACTGTCAAGCATGTTAGTCCATCAAACTTCTGTTTCTGAACATACAAATTAAATTATGCGTGGTTTCCTTTAAATTCCTCATATATTGATGTCTGCATGTGATTTAAAAAAAATTAAATTGCCAGAAAAATAGAATTTATTTTTTTCATTTAATTTATGACCATAAATACTAAAGCCCAAAAGTGACTATACTTCACTCTTTATAATCCCTCATAGTGCAAATAAAACAAGTAAACAGATCTCAGCCATATTTTAGTGCTACTAAATATTGTTTCAATTATATATGAAGAAAGGGTCACATCTGGGTTTGGATTCAGCTACAGGAAGAAAAAGAGTTGCCTCTGAGTTGGAATGCTTCAGTTCATCATATTAATATAATAATTGATAACATTATGACCTGCGAGCCACCTGTTTTGAATCCTTGGAGGTTCAGATCTACGTAAGCTATAAGTGAAAGCTAGTAAAAATCCATTCTACACAGCACCTGCTTGACGTATAACAGTGGCACCTCCTTATTTTTAGTTTATTTCATTTAGAATCTATTTCTGCTTTTAGACATTACTGGTTTTCCACAAATCTCCACGAGTGATTAGGCTTGTCTAAAAAAAAACATTTTGATTATGCTATAATCAGTCCATACTAACACATGGTTAATTATTATTACTTTGCGTATCAGGAAAAGGCAATGTGGAGAATTATGAAACTAAAGTACTGCAGATCAGCTACATTAGTCATAGTCATAGGCCTAGAAATTCAGTATAGCCACGTTTGGGGCGCTACAGCCGGGCGGCCGCTAAAGTTTGCGCCCGGCGCAAGTTCGCGCCACCTTCGCCGATATTCAGTGGCATCGCCCCAAGAGGTTGCGCTGCGCTAAAACAGGCGATGCACGACTATCATTAGGCGCTAAGCCGGCGGCCCGGGGCGATACCCCCGAGGGCGGGCGCAGCGCAGGTGCGGCGAGTTGCAGATTGACAGCAGACACTCTGGCGCCGGTCAGCTCTTAAAGGGGGAGGGTGGATTTGTTTGACTGCCACTCTCTCACGGCGTCTCTGAGCCCTTTGAATACAATGGAGAAGGCCAACGTTTGCACCCATTGCAGCCCCCATTATATGTTTGCAATCAATGATATGACACTGAAGTTAAAGACAAGTGGAAAGCTGTGGCCTGAAGCCACAAGTACCTGTGCGAGTGTTGAGCCAAAGCAGAAAGCTCTCTACCTTTGTCTCTCTGCAAAGATCCGTCTCTCACAAAGAAGGAGTGTTGCAAAATGGCTGCCTTTTCTACTGCAGGAGGAGTGCCCTTTAATTTGCGCCCCCCCGCGCCCCACATCGACTGAGAACCGTTCCCCTCTACCAGTCGCTAGGGGCGCCAGGCGCACAATAGGCCGGCGCCACTGAATTTCCAGTTTGAGGCGAACAAAGGGCGTTGCACGATGAAATGACGTCAGGATCTGCGCGCGCAGCTGAGCACGCGCAAAGGCTTTGCGCCACCGCTAAATCTTTACTGAAGTTGGGGAGAGGCGCAGATCGCGCTGCGCCCGGCCGCTAGCCGCCTAGCGCCCAAGATCTCCTCCTCCTAAGGCGCTAGCGGCTGGCGCAAACAACTGCATTTCTAGGCCATAGAGTCATAGACATACGCCACAGAAGGAGGCCATTCGGCCCATCGAGCCCGTGCCGGCTCTCTGTAGAGCAATCCAGTCAGTCCCATTCCCTCGCTCTATCACCGTAGCCCTGCAAGTTTATTTCCCTCAAATGCCTATCCAGTCTCCCCTTGAAAACATTGAGTGTGAGTTTAATATGTGAGAAATTACATTAATTGGTTATTATGCCTATTAATTTACTTATAAGAAAGGCATAGAAATTGATTGATGTCGTGGTGCCAAAGCATCCAATATGGCGGGCGGCGTGTGTGCTCACATTCCACGCCGAAGGTGCACCACCCGGCATATTGGTAAAGGCAGAAAAAAAAGGTGTCCACGTCCCATGCCTGAAATGGGAGTTAAGCTCTTTGAATATGCAAATAAGGTGCCGAACACCTGATTGAGGACTTCTTTGCATAATTGGTCTAATTGTGTGGTATACATGCGGTCTAACCAGCAGTCAAATGGACCATTGGAGGCTGCCACCAAAAAGGTAAGTTTGTATTAAATGTTTACCTTAATGTGGTGCGGGAGGAACAGAAGCACTACTCCCGGCTATATTGCAATGCTGAAGACTGTTACCGGCTCCCACTCGCCCGCCGCCCAATCACCCCACTCCCTTCCAATCGCTTCCCCACCCTACCAATCACCCCTTCCTTTCAATTGCCTCCTCTCCCCTCATCGCTTCACCCCTCTCCGGATCATCCCCGCCTTCTCCATCGCCCTTCCCTGTCTATCACTCTCCCCATCTCCTGATCGCCACCTCCCCCTTGATCATCTCCCCACCCCGCCGCCACACACCCCACAGGATTTCCTGAGGGTTGTTGCTGGTGACAGTGGTCCAGAATGCTGCCTGGGGATGTCCAGTATGCACCTGCCACTCACCGGTCTCATTTAATTGAGGCCCAAGGTTCAATATTGGTCGTGTGTTGGGCTACTCGTTCCTGCACAGAGATAAATCCCTGTGCCCAGTTCGTGCCGGCAGGCCAAAATGCTTTATTGCTTTCAAGAAACATGCTAACGGAGCTTTTAGATATTTCAAGAGTTTTGTCTATCTTAAAGAAAGAATGCTATAAATGTACTCAATGTTTGCCTTTTTCAAAATTAATGTTTTTTTTATTTTGCATGATGAACAATTTTAGCATAGCAATAAGTTATGTAGTTGCTTTTGCAATATTTGTCTAATTTTCTTTATATAATATAATTTCAGGGTGGCAACCAAACAGCTACTGTTATTGCCTTGTGCTCAATGAGGGACTTTAACTTGACAAGTGAATCATGCCAGTTGGCCATCCGAGATGTGGGTGGCCTGGAGGTTCTGATTAACTTGTTAGATACAGAAGAAACCAAATGCAAGGTAAGCCAAATTGACACTTATTAGGTAATTGCAATATTATTTTTAGACATAAAAGGAGCTGATTTTTCTCTGCCTAACACGCTGTGTGTGCCCATTTCTCGGCACTAGGGAGAGGAAAAAGAGGTACTGACCTGTAACACCAGATTTCAATGGGCTTAGGGACAGGCAAAAAAAGCTTGTCTTGAAACAGGTGGAAGCTTCATTATAATATTTAAATGATGCAGAGAACTGTTCTGACACCACCAATGTCTTTTTGCACCCTTACTGCAGGGTTGCTGCTGAGGAAAATTAACACTCATTGGGGTAGATCTTGACTTTGTGTGATGGTGTAAAAACAGGTAATAGCGGGTTGGCAGCCCATTTTACATCCCTCCTGATTTTACTTCCATGAATGGAAATGTTTTACACTATTGCACAAAGTCAAGATCTACCCCATTGTAACTGGATATTAATGATTGCTAAATTCTGAACAGTGCAGGCAAATAGATTTATAGGGCCAAAAAGAAGTTTCTTTTAGCAGTTTTGAGGCCATTTCTGCCCATTTTACTTTATTTTTCTCCTGGCACTTGGGTTCTTATGAGCTTCTATGCCAATTGAATGCTGAGTAGGTCAGGGTGCACAATAGGTGTTCAGTGTCTACCTGCTGATAGTTGCATACATACATCTGCAAGCAGAGTGCCCAAACCTTGCTTTAGCAGGTGATTAACACAACTGGAGGCTCCAATTCACAAGGTAAGTTGTGACAGCAGACCCGATGGAACAGACACATGTACACCCCTGACTAACCGTTATACTGAATAATTCCTCAAAGGCACCCCAATGCACTACATGACACTGCGCGAAAGAAGGATAATCAGCAAGGAAAGCCAAAATGCCACAAACCATATTTGCAGCATTGTTGCACCTATTTGGGCAATGGCTGTGGGAAACTGACCTCACAAGGGTTCGGGTCAAGAGAGTCAGATATAAAACTGTGCCAGCTGCTGTAAAGACAGCTTTACTAACATGCAGCATAGGCTGGCACAGCCAGTGCCAGAACCAGTCAGCTGCAATCTCAAGCCCGCACTTGGTAGTTCCTTTTGATTAATTTTTGTCTGTCACTTCTTAATCCCATGCTTTTGCAAAGGTTGCTAATGGGTTGAGATTTCAAGATGGTCCAAACATGGACAAAGGAGCTGAATTCCAGAGGTGAGGTGAGAGTGACTGCCCTTGACATCAAGGCAGCAGTTGAGTGAGTGTGGGATCAAGGAACCCTAGTAAAACTGAAGTCAATGGGAATTGGGGGGGAAAACTCTCCACTGGCTGGAATCATACCTAGCACAAAGTAAGATGGTTGTGGTGGTTGGAGGTCAATTATCACAGCCCCAGGACATTGCTGCAGGAGTTCCTCAGGACATTGTCCTAGGCCCAACCATCTTCAGCTGCTTCATCAATGACCTTCCCTCCATCATAAGGTCAGAAGTAGGGATGTTTGCTGATGACTGCACAAGTGTTCAGTGCCATTTGCAACTTCTCAAATAATGAAGCCGTCCATGCCCGCATGCAGCAAGACCTGGACGATATTCAGGCGTGGGCTGATAAGTGGCGGGTAACATTTGCACCACAGAAGTGCCAGGCAAGGACTATCTCCAACAAGCGAGCGTCTAACCACCACCCCTTGACATTCAACAGCATTACCATCGCTGAATCCCCCACGATCAACATCTTGGGGGGGTCACCATTGACCAGAAACTTAACTGGACCAGCCACATAAATACTGTGGCAACAAGAGCAGGTCAGAGGCTGGGTATTCTGCAATGAGTGACTCATCTCCTGACTCCCCAAAGCCTTTCCACCATCTACAAGGCACAAGTCAGGAGCGTGATGGAATACTCTCCACTTGCCTGGATGAGTGCAGCTCCAACAACACTCAAGCAGCTCCACACCATCCAGGACAAAGCAGCCTGTTTGATTGGCACCCCATCCACCACCTTAAACATTCACTCCTTCCACCATCGGCGTACCGTGGCTGCAGTGTGTACCATATACAAGATGCACTGCAGCAAATCGCCAAAGGCTTCTTTGGCAGCACCCCCCAAACCCGTGACCTCTTACCACCTAGAAGAACAAGGGCAGCAGGCACACCACCACCTCCGAGTTCCCCTCCAAGTCACACACCATCCTGACTTGGAAGTATATCGCTGATTCTTTATCGTCGCTGGGTCAAAATCCTGGAACTCCCTCCCTAACAGCACTGTGGGAGTACCTTCACCACAAGCACTGCAGCGGTTCAAGAAGGTGGTTCACCACCACCTTCTCAAGGGAAACTAGGGATGGGCAATAAATGCTGGCCTTGCCAGCGACGCCCACATCCCATGAACGAATAAAAAAAAATGCTGTTAAAACTTTTGTCCCCATCTCATTGTGACACTCACCCATAATTGTCCCCCATACATTTAATTTTCACACACAGCCAAAATGTCCTCTCCCACCACAAATGTGCTCCTTAGATACGCCCCCACCCCTCCCCCCCACAAAATCTGGATCTGTGAATAGTTATACAAGTGAGCTGACCTGCGAGCATTTGTGTTGTTAGTACATTACCATTCAGATGTGATTAACACCAGTTCTTAACTTTTACCCCAAAATGTGGTAGAGGTAGCTGTTTTGTAGTAACGCCAACGGTTATGTTTAACTATTACATAACCATGTGGTAATGATTCTTTTTAGATAAAATTGCTGAGTCAATCTAGTACAACAGTTCTCAGACAAAAAAAACTCAGAAAAGATCTCAGACAAAACCAGTCCATTAAAATTGTACATTTACGTGTCAAATTGAAATGTTATTTTTGCAACATATTTCAAATTTTCTCCCTTATGCTATTCAGTATTTATTTGAGAGGTTAAGCGCATAAATGCACTCAAACCTTTGTCAGTGCCACTTTGCAACTAGCAGTTGAGTGGCCTGTGGTGATGTTACAACTGGAGTTTGAAATATATTAATAAAGATTCAGAATGGTACTCCTTAAACATCCTCTTTGTACAGTACAAATAGCTTGAGGTAGGCAATGCGAAGAATCCCATTAAGACACTTTTGACATATCCCTTCATGTGCCATGTAAATGCATCTTTGGCTGGCGGGCAAGTTCTTTTTCCTATTGCCGGCAGTTGAGAGAACTTGTACCTTATCACATATCTCAGAAACATCCAAAAGTGCTTCACTTAAAAGTAATCACATTGTGCAGCTTAGTGTTGTTATGCTGGCAGATAGCCAGCTTTCTAATGTTTCCTGAGATAAATATTGGCCCTTAATTCGCGGTCGGCATGACGGCATACTCTGAGTAGGCATGCGCTAAATCCCGAACTTGTGATCTGTCAAGTTCCGACTGCACGTCGACTTCACTGCACATTTCACCAGCCATTCAAATCAACGTGTTTGCGAAAAGTTGGGCTAATTGCCCACCTATTGCGCATTAATTACCCTGAAAACTTTTAGGTTTGGTGCAAACAGGCGCAGGAGCCTGTTGCACAGCGTAAGGGGAGGGGGGGTTGAGAAAATTGTATTAGTTGGCAGCTGCTGACTGATCCGTTGAGTGTTTCCAGCTTTTTCTGATTAAAAATTTACTGGCCAAACACAAAGCTCTTTTCATGGGTCAAAATTTTTCCTGATGAGTTTTTGAATCCAGAAATTAAGCACAATAAACACAAGCAATAGGCACGTTATAGATTGGATATATTGGTTTAAGGGCAAAGTTTTTGTGTGCTGATTATTTGTCAACATATTACAATTAAACAAAAACTACTAATTTATAGAAACATTTTGTACTGGGGTTTGCTACTTTATGGGCACAATTCAAATAATGGAGCATCTAATCTAATACTGAGTAGGTAAGAACCATATATCTAACAAATGCAGTTTTATTATTTACACATAATTATGAAAGATGTTTGATCAAATGTATATCTGGCATAACTAAAATATGTATACCTACCTTTTTTAATCCCTTCAACCAACATTTCCAATTAAGAGCGGCTATTAAATGCTGTGTAGATTGTAAATATATGCCAGTAGAAGACTTCTGTCTTCTATTGACATATATTTACAATCCTGTTGTAGCAATCTCCTCTGTTTCTTGATTGGCTAAGAATCAAGTGAAAGGAGCACCGCCCCACGTGATCCCAGGTTCACATACGCACAACGGCGCACCCCTGGGATCCATGGGCCACTAGGCTGCGCACAACTCTGCATCGTTTGAAAGCAACTTCACGAAGGGGGTTCATACGAGGTAAGTGCGGAGTTCATTCCTACGTTGGTGGCGTACTCCTTAACTATGTTACTGACCTCGAATTCAGGGCCATTGTATCTTAGTCCTCTTGTTTTTGGCAACGTTTGTAATTGTAGTTAAACTCTAGTTGCTATTTTTTAATCCATGGAAATTCATCTTGGATGAGGAGATTTAAGGTCCCATCAAAAGATAAATAATTGAGGATCCTTATGGTTGCTGATGGCTACAGTTATTTGCTTACTTCAGCACTTCTGACCATTTTTGTTGCCAAATTTGCCTTAATTTTTTCCAGATCAACTCTAGTGAAGACATGAGCAGTGATTTTGTCAATCAGACAAAAAGAGGGTGGGGCACACCAAATGTTGCGCGGGGTCCCAAGCACATGGAAAACCCTGCCTATACAGCTTAGCCTGTCGCACACTTGGCAGGAATGTAAAATGTGGCAAGGCAACAGCTCTTAAATGGAGATGTGAACAGCATTGCTCCCATTGATTCTATAAGAGTTGGAGTTGCTGCTGCAGAATATGCACCAAATGAGGCAAGCTGTTTTAAGGCTGAGGAGGCCTCCAGTAACTGCATAGGCATAAACTGCACAGAGAAAGGTTGCTATCTAAGTCAATATAGTCACCCAGGTTCCATGTATCTGGCCAAGAATGGGGGAAGATGTTTGCTCTAATCAAGAGGAAGGCAAAGGTATTTGTGGGACCTGTCAACCATGGCACAAACCTAAGTTGGGAACTGCCACACCATTTTGGAGAAATTTTAAAAAAAATATTGTACAGACATTATTCATTTACACACACACTTTCATTGTGCCTAAGCTGCATGACATGCATTTCTTGAATGGTAAGGTGTCAGCCGAGAAACAGGAAACAGATGTTGAAGCATTCAAGCGAGCTGCTTCTCTGTTGTTAAGGGTTTCTCAGTGAAGTCAGCAACTATGGACACAGAGGATAGCCATAATACAGGCAGTGTGGAATGTCCCACAATGAAGATGACATGGCTGTTTTCTAGATAATGGCCATTGCCATGCATAATGATGTTTCTGTGACTAGATACCACTTGAACAATAATTGAGTGCAATCCCTTTCTGTTCATTAGCTGGTGAACCTTGTACACATTTCTTGCTCCTTTTGTGGTCAGTATCTAACTCCAGTACTTGTATTTCAAGTCTACGTCTCAACAATCAGAATTTATGGGTTCTCCCATGCCAGTAATTCCATCTAGAGTAATTTGTGAGCACAATATTTCACATCTCACAGTTACTGGGGGAGAAATTCAACTTACGACTATTCATTTTGTGCCAATAAAATGAGCATTGGGCCTCTGAATTTTGCATTGTGATCTCTTGTGCCTCATCTAGACTAAAAGTGTGTCACATGCCATATTGGCTCGGTCAACTTTTAGTCGTCCAGGACGCCTACTTGAAGCAGGTGTTAGGCTCCTTAAGTATGCTAATCAGGCTCCTGTGCCAGTTGTAGAACCCTGAATATGAAATTCAGGTATAAATATGCGGAGTTTGTGGCGCCATTCTCTGCCTAGTTGTAATAAGTGTTGAGCAACCTAATCAGCGGTCCTTAATGGGCCTGCTGGAGGGCGCACAAAAAAAGGCCCAAGAGGGTTAGTTTTTTTTTGTGAGCCCAGGAAATCAGGAGTGGACCTACAAAAAATCTTTGGTCTGCTGCTGGCATATTAGCGATCCCCATCTCCCAGATCCCCATCTCTCCCCGCCCCCCAGACCCGACCAGCCAGCTGGCTCTGCGTAACAACTTGCTGATTTCCCACTCTCCTTGACTGGCAGGTTTCAGCACAGTGCTCGTTTGGCACCCACAGCTCACCAGTGGCATTTAAATGAGGCCTAATGCCAAACTTTGCTCCGGTCTCCGCTTGGCACGGATCAGCCCATGGAGCGTCATTCCAGCAATTTTGCATCCGTTTTGGATGCAATTTTGCATCCGTTTTGGACGCAAGTTGAATTTCTTTCACAGTCTGTCGTAGCTGTGTGACCGTAAGAAAGAGGACCGTAAGAAAGAGGCTTAAAAACCGGCGCGAAGGCAGAGGCCCGACCAGTTCGGGGGAGAGCAGCAGCGGAGGAGGAGCCCGGCTTAAAAACCGGCGCGAAGGCAGAGGCCCGACCAGTTCGGGGGAGAGCAGTAGCGGAGGAGGAGCCCGGCTTAAAAACCGGCGCGAAGGCAGAGGCCCGACCAGTTCGGGGGAGAGCAGCAGCGGAGGAGGAGCCCAGCTTAAAAACCGGCGCGAAGGCAGAGGCATACCAAATCAACAGCAGAGGAGAGAGGTAAAAAGTAATCAGTGTGTGACGTCACCAGGGAGCAGGTAAGTGATTGTTTGGTGAGTATTTCTCTCTTTTCAATACAAGCTTGACTTCTGTGGCGTTAAATTTCTAGGGTCTCTGGTGTAGTGGGGACAGTTGGTAAATAAAGCGCCCTAGAGTATACCTGTAACTGGGGTATTGAATAAATTTTTTAATTAATTAAAGGAGTAAGTCATGGCAGGAGAGCTCAGACCCGTGTTCTGCTCCTCTTGCTCCATGTGGGAAATCAGGGACGCTGCCAGTGTCCCTGACGACAATGTGTGCGGGAAATGCATCCAGCTGCAGCTACTTGCAGAACGCATTGCGGCGCTCGAGCTGCGGGTGGATGAATTTTGGAGCATGCGCGATGCTGAGAGGCTCGTGGATAGCACGTTTAGCGAGTTCACGCCTCAGGGTAGGGCAGCACAGGGGGTGACCATCAGGCGGAGCAACAAAGGCAGGCAGGTAGTGCAGGGAACCCCTGCGGGCATCCCCCTTTCAAATAAGTATACCGCTTTGGATACTGTTGAGGGGGATGACTCACCAGGGGAAGGTAGCAGCAGCCAACTTCCTGGCACTGGGGGTGCTCCTGCTGCCCAGGAAGGGGGTAAAAAGAGTGGGAGAGCAATAGTGGTAGGGGATTCTATAGTAAGGGGAACAGATAGGCATTTCTGTGGCCGTAGACGTGAATCCAGGATGGTTTGTTGCCTCCCTGGTGCCAGGGTCAAGGATGTCACTGAGCGGCTGCAGGGCATTCTGGAGGGGGAGGGTGAACAGCCAGTGGTCGTGGTCCACATTGGTACCAACGACATAGGTAAAAAGAGGGATGAGGTCCTGCATCAAGAATTTAGGGAGCTAGGTAACAGATTAAAGAGCAGGACCTCAAAGGTTGTAATCTCTGGATTACTCCCAGTGCCACGTGCTAGTAAGTATAGGAATGGGAGGATAGAGCAGATGAATGCGTGGCTAAAGAGTTGGTGTAGGGGGGAGGGTTTTACTTTCCTGGATCACTGGGCCTGCTTCTGGGAAAGGTGGGACTTGTACAAGTCGGACGGGTTGCACCTGAACCAGAGCGGGACAAATATCCTTGCGGGGAGGTTTGCTAGCACTGTTGGGGGGGGTTTAAACTAACTTGGCAGGGGGATGGGATACAGAGGGGAGCTGAAATAGGGGGGGATGTGCTGCCAATTATAGAGAAAAAAACAAGTCAGCTTGGTAGACAGGGCAAATATATAAGGGCAAGGCTGGATGGCATCTATTTTAATGCAAGGAGTCTTGCAAATAAGGTGGATGAACTGAAGGTGTTGATAAACACATGGGAGTATGATATTGTTGCTATCACGGAGACATGGTTGAGGGAAGGGCAAGACTGGCAGCTCAATATTCCGGGGTACAGAATCTTCAGGCGAGACAGAGGGGGAGGTATAAGAGGAGGGGGTGTCGCAATATTAATTAAGGAGTCAATTACTGCAGTAAGGAGGGATGATATATTAGCAGGGTCCTCTAATGAGGCCATATGGGTGGAGCTTAAAAACAAAAAGGGGGCAAGCACTTTGCTGGGAGTGTACTATAGGCCTCCAAACAGTCAGGGGGAGATAGAGGAACAGATATGTAGGCAAATCTCAGAGAAATGTGCAAATAATAGGGTAATAATAATGGGGGATTTCAACTTCCCCAATATTAACTGGGATAGTCAGAGTGTGAAAGGCTCAGAGGGTGTAGAATTCTTAAAGTGCATCCAGGAGAGCTTTTTGAGCCAGCATGTGGAAAGTCCTACAAGAGAGGGGGCGGTACTGGACCTAATTCTAGGGAATGTGGCCGGCCAAGTGGAAAAAGTGCTAGTAGGTGAGCACTTTGGTGATAGTGACCATAATATGGTAAGATTTAAGGTGGTCATGGAAAAGGACAGGGATGGGCCGGAAATAAAGGTTCTAAATTGGGGGAAGGCCGATTTTAACAGGATAAGGCAGGATCTGGCCAAAATGGACTGGGATCAGCTACTTGTAGGAAAATCCGCATCGGAGCAATGGGAGGCTTTCAGAAGGGAGATTGAGATCATACAATGGCAACATGTTCCCGTAAAGGTCAAGGGTGGTTCCAAAAACCACAGGGAACCTTGGATGTCAGGGGATATACGAGAATGGATTAGGAAAAAAAGGAGGGCTTTTGGTCGATACAAAAGGCTAAAGACAGAGGAAGCCCTAGAGGAGTACAAAAAGTGCAGGGGGATACTTAAAAAAGAAATTAGGAGATCAAGGAGGGGCCATGAAATAACACTGGCGAGCAAAATAAAGGAAAATCCGAAGATGTTTTATAAGTATATTAAGGGTAAGAGGATAACTAGGGAAAAAATAGGGCCCATTAGGGACAAAACTGGCAATCTGTGTGCAGAGCCGGAAGATGTAGGAGGGGTTCTAAATGAATTTTTTGCATCTGTTTTCACTATGGAGAAAGACGATGTAGACATAGAAATAGGGCGGGGGGACTGTGATATGTTCGAACATATTAACATCGAGAGGGAGGAGGTATTGGCGGTTTTAGCTGGCCTAAAAATGGATAAATCCCCAGGCCCGGATGAAATGTATCCCAGGCTGCTGTGTGAGGCAAAGGAGGAGATTGCGGGGGCTCTAACACATATATTCAGGACCTCTCTGGCCACAGGGGATGTGCCAGAGGACTGGAGAACCGCTAATGTAGTACCATTATTCAAGAAGGGTAGTAGGGAAAAACCGGGGAACTACAGGCCAGTGAGCCTAACATCAGTGGTAGGAAAATTATTGGAAAAAATCCTGAGGGACAAAATTTGTCTCCACTTGGAGAGGCAAGGATTAATCAGGGATAGTCAACATGGCTTTGTCAAGGGAAGATCATGTCTGACTAATTTGATTGAATTTTTTGAGGGGGTGACTAGGTGTGTGGATGAGGGTAACGCAGTGGATGTGGTATATATGGATTTCAGTAAGGCCTTCGATAAAGTCCCGCACAGGAGACTGGTCAAGAAGGTAAGAGCCCATGGAATCCAGGGTGCCTTGGCACATTGGATACAAAACTGGCTTAGTGGCAGAAGGCAGAGGGTGATGGTCGAAGGTTGTTTTTGTGACTGGAAGCCTGTGGCCAGTGGGGTACCACAGGAATCGGTGCGGGGTCCCTTGCTGTTTGTGGTCTACATTAATGACTTGGATATGAATGTAAAGGGTATGATCAGTAAGTTCGCGGATGATACAAAAATTGGTAGGGTGGTAAATAGCGAGGAGGGTAGCCTCAGTCTGCAGGACGATATAGATGGGTTGGTCAGATGGGCGGAACAGTGGCAAATGGAATTTAACCCGGAAAAGTGCGAGGTGATGCACTTTGGGGGGACTAACAAGGCAAAGGAATACACAATGAATGGAAAGACCCTAGGCAAGACAGAGGGTCAGAGGGATCTGGGTGTGCAAGTACACAGATCCCTGAAGGCGGCGGAACAGGTGGATAAGGTGGTAAAAAAGGCATATGGGATACTTGCCTTCATTAGCCGAGGCATTGAATATAAGAGCAAGGAGGTTATGATGGAGCTGTATAAAACACTGGTTAGGCCACAGCTGGAATACTGTGTGCAGTTCTGGTCGCCACACTACAGGAAGGATGTGATCGCGTTAGAGAGGGTGCAGAGGAGGTTCACCAGGATGTTACCAGGGCTGGAGCGCTTCAGCTATGAAGAGAGACTGGGCAGATTGGGTTTGTTTTCCTTGGAGCAGAGGAGGCTGAGGGGGGACATGATTGAGGTGTACAAAATTATGAGGGGCATAGATAGGATGGATGCTGAGGAGCTTTTTCCCTTAGTAGAGGGGTCAATAACTAGGGGGCATAGATTCAAGGTAAAGGGCGGGAGGTTTAGAGGGGATTTGAGAAAGAACTTTTTCACCCAGAGGGTGGTTGGAGTCTGGAACTCACTGCCTGAAAGGGTTGTGGAGGCAGAAACCCTCACAACATTTAAGAAGCATTTGGATGTGCACTTGAAATGCCATAGCATACAAGGCTACGGGCCAAATGCTGGAATATGGGATTAGATTAGACAGGGCTTGATGGCCGGCGCGGACACGATGGGCCGAAGGGCCTCGATCCGTGCTGTATTACTCTATGACTCTATGGCCTAGAAATTCAGTTGTTTGCGCCAGCCGTTAGCGCCAGAAAAGGGTATATTTCCGGCGCTAGCCACTTAGTGCCCGGGCGCCGCCAGATCTGCGCCTACGCCGAAATTCAGTTGGGATTTAGCGCCGGCGCAAAGTGTTCGCACCCGCTCAGCTGCGCGCGCATCTTATGACGTCATTTGGGTGTGCAACGCCGTTTGTGCGCCCCAAACCGGAAATTCAGTGGCGCCCGCCCAATGTGGGCGTGGCGCTGTTAAGAACTGTGAAGTGGAACTCAACAGAGGCCCTGTGGGATTCGGGGAGCGCTAATTAAAGGGCACATCCACTCACCCATAAAGGCCAGCCATTTCGCTGCAATGACTTTACTGCTTTGGATTTCTGGACAGAGAGCAAGGCACAGAGATTTCTGATTTCGGACAACATAGGAGAGGTATTTTTGGCTTCTAGCCAGTGCTTTGACATTTGCATCCTTGTGATTTGGCTGTTTGGAACTTTATAATGGGGGCTGTATGGGGTGCCAACCCTCAGTTGCAGCATTTTGTGCGAAGGGCTCGCAGACGCTGTGACAGAGGGCCAGCCATGCCTAGACGCAGAGGGGCCATCAGGCGTCGCCAACGTAGGCCTTACCCAGTCAGGCAATACCGGCAGCAGGTGTCCTATCTCACCATGACTGCGGCGCATTGTGTGAAGAGGCTGTGCTTCAGGAGGGAGGTGGTTGCAGAGATCTGCCAGCTGCTTCACGCAGATTTGCGGCCACAGCTCATGTGCAGGACATCTCTCTCGGTGGAAGTGAAGGTCACGGTGGCTCTCAGCTTTTATGCAAGCGGCTCGTTCCAAGCCGCTGCTGCGGACATAGCGAACATCTCCCAGTTCGCTGCGCATCGCTGCATCCGGCAGGTCACCGATGCACTTTACGCGAGGAGACACCAATTCATCTCCTTCCCCATGACCCAACACAAGCAGGAGCAGCGTGCAGTCGGATTTGGCAGGATCGCGGGCTTCCCCATGGTGCAGGGCGCCATTGACTGCACGCATGTGGCTATGCGGGCACCTATCCACAATGCCGAGCATTACCGCAACCGCAAGGGCTACCATTCCCTAAATGTGCAGCTGGTGTGTGACCACAGGCAGCGCATCCTAGCTGTCAATGCCCGCTTCCCAGGAAGCAGCCACGATGCATTTATCCTGCGCCAGACTACTGTGGCTGACATGTTCGAGGCACAGCCTCCACCAAGGGGATGGCTTATCGGGGACAAGGGCTACCCTTTGTGTACATGGCTCATGACCCCGCTCCGCGCGCCCACGACCCCAGCGGAGGTGGCATACAACGAAAGCCATCAAGCCAGAAGGAACCTAATAGAGCAAACGATAGGCGTCCTCAAGCAACGGTTCCGCTGCCTGGATCGTTCCGGAGGAGCTCTTCAGTATTCGCCAGATAGAGTCTCCCAGTTCGTCGTCGTGTGCTGCATGCTCCACAACCTGGCGATCCGCAGGACTCGGGCACTGCCACCTGACATTGCCCCACCACCTCAAGAAGATGAGCTGGAGGACCATGAGGAGGAGGAGGAGGAGGAGCAGCCTAGGAGGGAGCGACAAGGTCCAAGGGCCGTCCGCCGGTGGCTTATTGTTCGACACTTCTAGGCCCCCTGTCAGGGAATGGCCTGGGCCAATGAACGCAGCTGAAGGCAGCCGCTCCGCAAGCCCTCAGCCGCTTAACCCAACAACCAGTTGAAACATGACACCTGCACATGGTGAAAAAATAAAAATCTTTATTTCACAAACTCAGGGCCCTTCCCACATGGAACAGCAAAACAGAAAAGACCTCCAAAAAACAGTCGAAAACTTCTGTCACTCCCAAAACCTGGGGAGGACTAACAAAACTTCCACATGCAAATGGCCTTCCTCACCGTCCTTACAAAAAAACGCCCCCCCCCCAACACAAACACCCCCATAAAAACAAACAAGATAATGCCCCCCAGAACAGAAGCCCCCGCATGACCAAAACCCGCGCTCGCCACACTCTGCTCGGCGTGCCGAGAGGGCGAGTCCTTAGAGAGCGTTCTCTTGCCCCGGCCCGACCTGCAGCTGCGCCTCAAGCTGGGCCCTGAGGCTGGGGCAAGGCTGGGGGAAGGCTCATCAGGGCGACAATGCGTCTCGCCAGATGCCCTTGGGGGTCGCCCTACACGAGGGCCGGCCCGGGAGGGGCCGGCTGGTGGCTGCTGCAGCTGTGGGTGGCCATCTTCAGTTCCTGCAGCAGCTCGTCACACCCTGGCTGGGGGAGTGGCAGTGTCGCCTGCACCAATGGGGACAAGCTGGCTGATGGCAGGCGCGCGCTGCTCGCCAGAGACACTGGCACTCGGCCGGCCTGGCAGGGGAGCAAGCGCACCAATGTGTTGGCCGCCAGACCGCTGTGCTGCAGCAGGGTGGCGGCTCGCCTGGCGACGCCTCCGCGCCAGTGCGAGGGTGGCAGAAGTTTGTGCCCCAACTGCCCTGGCATGTGCCCGCAGCTGCTGAGCCAGTGTCTGCCCAGCACCTCTCATGTGGCGACTGGCGTGCTGCGCTGCGGCGAGTTGCTGCACCCCCCTGTCGTGCGCTGCCACAAGTAGGTCCACCCCCCTGTCGTGCGCTGCCACAAGTAGGTCCACCCCCCTGGCGTGCGCTGCCGCGAATTGTTCCAGGCCCCTGGCCTGTGATTCGGCGAAAGCCACCACACTATGTGCCAGGCTCTCCATGGCGCGAGGCGTCTGCTCCACCACCTGCATAAACTCCACGTGGCGCCGCTCCGACGCCGCCGACATGTCGTGCAGGAGGCGCACCTCCTGGGCGACGGCCGACTCCGGACTGGAGGGCGGACTCGCCCTCTGGGCAGAAGGCTGGCGTGGCGCCGGACCCTTGCCGCGTTCGGCCACCCTACTGGGACCAGGTTCTCCCCTCCCCTCCACCACCTGCCCCCTCTGGCCAGAAGGCTGCCCTGCTGCCGGGCCCTTGCCGCGTGCGTCCACGCCACTGGTACCAGGTTCTGGCCTCCCCTCCACCGCCTCCCCCCGGCTCTCCTGCACGCCAGACGTCTCCCCTCCATTGCCATCTGCTGGCGCGGAGGAGGGTTCCCCGGAGGTGCCGCCTTCCTCCTGGTCCTCCACGTCCTCCTCCTCCGAGGGCCTGGCTCTCTGTGCTTCAGGGAGCACCTCCTCCTCAGCAGCTGAAAGCAGGAAGGCACAAGTGTAGCTTTAGAGTGAGGACAGGCCGACAGCCAGGGAGGCCGCAGTGGTGCATTATGCGCATTTTGCGGTCAGTGGGGAAGGATGTACATCTGATGCGCGAGGGCAAGGAGAGAGGTGCACCCGGTCATGTCCTTACCAGTGGGTTCCAGTACAGGGTCCGCATCGCCGATCGCGACAGGGCCTGTCACCCGGGCACGCAGGAGTCGTGCCACCCTCTCCTCCAGATCAGTCAGCTCCTGGTAGTCGGGACGCCCTCCACCAGTCGCTACCTGGCTCCTGGCGTTCCTCGCCAGCTTGGCCTGCAAGAGAAAGGAGGGCCTCTAAGTACAGTGTGGTGCCCTGCTGCTGTGTGTGAGGCCTCCCATGGTTGAATAGCTTGGACAGTGTGCTGCCCTGTTGCTGTGTGGGAGCCCTCCCATGGCTGAATAGCTTGGACAGTGTGCTGCCCTGTTGCTGTGTGGGAGCCCTCCCATGGCTGAATAGCTTGGACAGTGTGATAAGTGCAGAAAGAGCTTTGATTAACATGCAAGTGCCATTGCAGCGGGAGGAGGGCTGGGCATTAGGCCTTTGATGTCCCTTTGGCCCTAATGGGAGGTGCACATGCAAGGATGAGGGGGACAGTGGAAAGGGTACTCACCTTCACCATCCGACTGAGGTCATTGAATTTCTTGCGGCACTGGTCCGCACTCCTGGGAACATCGCAGTTGGATGAGACCCTGCGGGCAATTCTGCTCCAGGCGTTCCTGAACTGGCTCCTGGGAGCCTTCCTGCCACTAGCCGGGCACACAATCCGTCTTTTCTTGTGTACCCCATGGATGAACACACCCAGCGCATGCTCAGAGAAGCGCTGTGCTCTGTCACGGGCCCTCTCCATTCCTCCAGGCGCTGTTTTGGCACACCACCAGTGCTGAGGCCTAGTTGCAGCGCTACAGCATGCAGGGCGTGGCAGCAGTCAAAGTTGACCCTTCCCCCTTTAAGAGCTGGCCGGCGTCAGGGTGTCTGCTGACACTCAACACATGACCGCACCTGCGCTGCGCCTGGAATCGGCGATATCAAGCCGCATCGCCGGATTAGCGCCTGAACACAGCATTGCAGCGCCAATTTCAGCGCTCGGCCAGAATCTGGTCCAACTTCACTGAATTTCGGCGAGTTGGCCTGCAGTTTCCGGCGGGCGCTAAATTTACCGAGCGCCCGACTTTAGCGCCCCAAAACTGTGCAAACTGAATTTCTAGGCCTATGACTCTATGACCATTTTCATATCGCTCAAGAGAAAATGGGGTGTTAGTTGTCAGATACAGACTCACAGTAAGAGCCTCTTCCTGTGATTCTCAAGCTTCTATTGCACCTATCTGCCTGTAAATATGATGCAGTTAAGTCATAAGTTCATCATAATTTAAATGTCTTTGCATTAAACAGCTGATTCACAGGCATTAAACCATTCTGTCAAATGTTGGCTTTTCTGGGGTTGCCCTCCCAGTGGACAAAAGCAATTTATCAGGCACCATCCTACAATATACAAAGTAGACCAGTAAATTCAGAGTTGCTGACTGAGCAGAGCAAGGTGTTTCTAATGGACGAGAATGTAGTTCCTGAAAATAAAGTGGCTGGACTTTTGAAGCTGAACCCTTTCTGCAGGTCATGCTCAAATTGAGGAGAGCTTGGCATTATATATTCACTGAACAAAATGTTCACACCACTGTCTTCTTTTTTTATGATGAGGACTGTTGTCAGGCAGTTTATCAAGATTGAAAGCCTCCTACTGAAGAGAGGCTGTAATTGGTATCCTTGATAAATTTATGGTGAAATTGTCAACATTTATGACTGAACTTTGATCTCTGTGTTTGCAATTTTGGTATCCTATTTCACCGGAAAATGAGCTTCCGACCCCATATACTCGCCATTATAAAGATGACTTATTTCCACCTTTGTAACATTATCCGCCTCCAGCTGTGCCTCAGCACAAACAGACGGAACCCAAACTGAGCATTGTTGAACAGGTTATTGGTGAATAAGTGTTGATCAATGACATTACAGGAAACTCTCTTTTAACCGGCACCTAAATATCTGGAAATCTCTCTTAACAGGCAAAATTCAGGAGTAGGTTCAGGTAAGTTTTACTATATATTAGTGGCCATGTAACCGGGGTTCCTGGATCTGTGGCCATGTAACCGGGGTTCCTGCACCTGTGGCCGTACAACAGGGACTCCTGGATCTGTGGCCGTGTAACCGGGACTCCTGCACCTGTGGCCGTGTACGGGGCTCTCGTACCTTGGTAAGTATACCTTTCTGTAATCCGGATTTTTTGATCAACCGGCACCACGCCGGTCCCGGATAAAAAAGAGTTTCCTGTATTCATGTTTTCTTCCTTCAGCCGTGACTCAGTGGGTAGCACTCTCGCCTCTGAGTCAGAAGGTTGTGGGTTCAAGTCCCACTTCAGAGACAAAAATCTAGACAGGCACGCCAGTGCAGTACTGAGGGAGTGCTGCACTGTCGGAGGTGCCGTATTTCAGATGAGACGTTAAACTGAGGTCCCGTCTGCTCTCTCAGGTGGACGTAAAAGATCTCAAGGCACTATTTCAAAGAAGAGCAGCGAAGTTATCGCTGGTGTCCTGGCCAATATTTATCCCTCAAACAACATAACAAAAACAGGTTATCTGGCCATTATCACATTGCTGTTTGTGGGAGCTTGCTGTGCGCAAGTTGGCTGCTGCATTTCCTACATTACAACAGTGACTACACTTCAAAAGTACTTCAATGGCTCTAAAGCGCTTTGGGACGTCCGGTGGTCATGATAGGCGCTATATAAATGTAAGTCTTTCTTTCACCTTAGTGATGATTGGAAAGAAACTGAAACGGTTGTTATCGGCTGGGGTAAATTTATCCTGCATTTCTGTGCATAGGACATACCTCGACAATCTTCTGCATTATCATTGCTATACTGCAATAACATGGCTACAGGAGGATGTAGCTCTGGTACACAGGTCTTCAGCACTATAGTTGGAATGTTGTCATGGCCCAAAAACTGTGCTGTGTCCTTTCCTGCTTCCTAATGTCAGGTGGGGTGAACTGAATTGGCTGGACACCAGCATCTATGATGATGGGGACCTTAGGAGGAAACATAGAAGATAGGAGGAGGAGTAGGCCATTCGGCCCCTCGAGCCTGCTCTGCCATTCAATGAGATCATGGCTGATCATCCAAATTCAGTACCCGGTCCCTGCTTTCTCCCCATACCCCTTGATCCCTTTAGCCTTAAGAAATATATCCAACTCCTTCTTGAATATATTTAATGAACTGGCCTCAACTGCCTTCCGTGGCAGAGAATTCCACAGGTTCACCACTCTCTGGGTGAAGAAATTCCTCCTCATTTCTGTCCTAAATGGCTTACCCCTTATCCTTAGACTCTGACCCCTGGTTCTGGACTCCCCGACCATCGGGAACATCCTTCCTGCATCTAGTCTGTCCAGTCCTGTCAGAATTTTATAAGTTTCAATGAGATCCCCTCTCATTCTTCTAAACTCCAGCGAGTACAAGCCCAATCGACCCAATCTCTCCTCATACGTCATTCCTGCCATCCCAGGTATCAGCCTGGTGAATCTTCGCTGAACTCCTTCCATGGCAAGAACATCCTTCCTCAGATAAGGCGACCAAAACTGCACACAATACTCAAGATGTGGTCTCACCAAGGCCCTGTATAACTGCAGCAAGACATCCTTGTTCCTGTACTCAAGGAGGCCAAGAACGATCGCCCACTTAGAACTTATGGCTGAAGATGCTTGCAAACACTTCAGCCTTGTGTCTTGCCCTTGTGCTGAGCTTCTCCATGGCCAAGGAGAGGGATGTTCAAAGTCGGCTCCCCCCTCCCCCCCCCCCCCCCCACACCTCCCATTAGTTTCCTGGTTGTCCACCACCATTCCTGACTGAATGTGATAAGGCGAGTTTTGAATTTCAAAGAATTATATACAAATTACAATACTTTGCTCTGATCTATTGACTGTGGGACAGTTTAACTCTGTCTATAGCTTGCTGTTTTTATTTTTTTAGCATGCAGGTAGCCCTGTGCAGTAGTTTAACTAGGTTGGTACCTCATTCTAAGGAATGTATGGCATGCCCTTCACACTCTGCATTGTGTTGGGTTATGAGATTACAGATTGTTGTGTTATACAGTTCTGCTGATGTTGATGGTCCACGGTATCTCATGTATGCCCAGTTTTGGGCTGCTAGATCTGTTCATAGTCTGTCCCACCTGCTCCATAATCAGGTAATTATTTTTTAAAACGTTTTTGCTAAGTTACCTTTAAGATACCACTGTAAGTTCACATGGAGACCCGGTTTTCCTGAATGCAGCTGTGCCGGCTGCATTCTGGGAAATGCTATTTTGCATTGGGGGCTCAAACAGGCGTTAAGCTCCTTATTTGCATATGCAAAGGGACAAACACCTATTTCGGGCACGGACCCCGGAAGTCTATTTTTTGCCTATACCAGTAGCGCATTTCCAGCTCTTAATGAATGCGCGCCTCCTACCTGCCGTATTGGAGGCATAAGTGTCCGTTTAGTGCCTGAAAAATGGGTGGGGCTCCATTGAATTTCATGTCCTATGAATACGACTATGTCAGGCCACCCCCATTGTCTTTTGAAGTATCCCTAATGTTTGCTGAACTTAAGTCTACAACCAGATTCTGTCAGGGTTCAAGTTGAAACTATCACAATTATTTAAAATCTTCTCAAAAGTAACATTCTTTTATATATACAAAGGAAGAACTTTATATGGTGCCCATCAATCCTCAGGTCATTCCAAAGTGCTTCACTTTTTGAAGAGTAGACACTGTTGTTATGTAGGGAAATGTAGTGGCTAATTTGTGCACAGCAACATCCCACAAACAGCAATGAGATAAATGATCAGTTAATCTGTTTTAGCAGTGCTGGTTGAGGGATAAATATTGTCCAGCACACTGGGAGAACTCCCCTGCTGCTCTTGAAATAATGTCATTGGATCTTTTATATCCACTTGAACAGGCAGATAGGGCCTCAGTTTAATATTTCATCTGAGAGACAGCACCTCTGACATTGTAGCACAGCCCTATAATGTCAGACGAAGTCATGTGTTCAGGTTCTGTAATGGGGTTTAAACACATAGGCCTAGAAATTCAGTCGCGTTTGCGCCCACTTATTGGCTATAAAGTGGTTTGTGCCGGAAGTTTTTTAGCGCCCGAAATTGAGTTGGTCCCTAACATCGGCGTTAGTCGGTAGCGCTGCGCCGGCACCGATGACGTCATCGGTGTGCGCAGCGCCCCGGTTCCAATGGTAATCTGTCCCGATGGCCAAATTCAGTTGCGCCCGTCGCGGCCGCAAACAGCGTTTGCAAAACGGTGCCTTACAGCTCCGAGAGGCCGGCGCATAAAGGTGGAGGGGCGGCCGGCCGCTTTCCCGGCGGCCGCCTGGCCGCACCTCCCTCCCCGGACTCCTGCACCACCCTCCCGCGGCATTGGTGTGTGACTCCCGCGAGCCCGGCACTTCTCCGTGGTGCCGGGCTCATTTGACGGGGGAATCCAGCGGCGATCTCACGGCTGCAGGCAGCTCCTCCTTAAGAGAAGGAGGAGGCCTGCAGTACCCCAGCCTGCCGCACCGCATCGGTTGCCGCAGCGGCAGCTGGGCGCCGGAAACTGACATTCTTCGCCCCAAACGAGGCGGCCAAACCCTCCAATAGCGCCCGCCTCCGTCTTGGGGCGGCGCTACTGAATTTCAGGCGGGCGCTAGGGGAATCCGGCCCAGCGCTAAATTTCGGGCACTAAAGACCTGGCGCGGCGATACCGAATTTTTAGCCCATAACCTTCTGATTCTGTATCTATTGTGACCAGTCAGTTTCTCAGATAGCCAAACTAAATGATTGGATGCAGAACAGCTATTTTGAATTGCACTTTTCTGAAAAGCTTATCTGAAAAGGCACCAGTCCAGGACAGGATGGGATTCTATTAGTTTTGTGGGGGTGGGGGGACCACAATGTAATAAGGCACCATAGCAAAGTAAGCTGCTTACAATAGGCAATTGGTAGGCCTAACCCATTTTGAGGTCTCGCTTAGAGTTGAGAGTGCTACCACTGAGCCAGGGTGGCACTTATACTGTACTGTGTGAAAACCAATCTTTAACATTTGCCCTAATACAAAACAATGATGTAAGTGATGGTATGAGATTATCATGATGAAAAATGTCTTGCAGTCTGTACTTCTTCAGTATAGTATATGAAAGATGTATCTATTCAAAAAATGAAGATAATATAACAAGTTAGGCAATCTAACTTTATGTAAAACATATTTTTCCTTCAGTTCATGAAAATTAAAGCTAACATTTTTATATATCTATAGGTTGGCTCTTTAAAGATCCTGAAAGAAATTAGTAAAAATCCACAAATTCAGCGTTGCTTGGCAGAACTTGGCGGTTTACAGACCATGGTGAAAATCTTGGACTCCCCCAACAAAGATCTCAAATGTTTGGCTGCTGAAACTATTGCCAATATAGCCAGGTTCAGAAGAGCGAGACAGACTGTCAGGCTTCATGGTGGAATTCGGCACCTGGTAAGTAATCGTTTTACTATAAATGTTATACAATTTAGTCAGGTTAGTAGAACAAATAGCTGCCTGCTAAGTTTGTTTTAACAATCTTTGTAGTCATTTCCATTGGCATGCGTTTCTGGTGCAAACAATTATCAAAAATAGCTGACAAGGTAGTTGGTTCATCAACAATAACTTGTATTTATATAGCACCTTTAATGTAGAAAAGGACCCAAGGTGCTTTACAGAGGGGAAAATTATAGATAATAAGAATAATAAAGGAGCAGATTGCCAACTTGGTGCATGAGAGTTAGGAGAAGCAACTTAAAGCTTGGTGGAAAAGGTGGATTTCGAGAAGAATTTTAAAAATGGAGAGACAAGTGGAGAGGTGGTGGAGGTGGAGAAGTGTAGACAGGGAATTCTAGAGTGTAGGGTCAAGCAGGGTGAAGGTTCTGCCACCAATGGTGGGGTGAAGAGAGGGGAGGGATGCATAAATTGCCAAAAACAAAGGACCGGAAGATTGGGAGGGAATGTAAGAATAGAGGAATTTGCAATAAGGTGGCAAGGCCATAGAGGGATGAAATCAATGGCTGGGAGATCCTGTGGGTCCCACTAATCTCTGCACCTGAATTCCTAATATATGCACTCCTGGTGGATGAAGCCCTACACCAGCAGCGCAAATTCAAAAACTGTACCATATATAAGCCCTGAATATCTGAAAATGGCAAATTTTCTGATAGCAGTTCCTTGCTCTCATTTGAATAAGCTACTGGTACATGAAAAGCTGTCCCAAGGAGCTTGACATGTAGGATCCTTGGCTGGAGAGCTTAAAAACTGGTGATGTAGCAACTCTTAATGGGCTGCAGCTTGTCAGAAAAAGGGTAGTTGTAGTGATAGCAGAACATTTGACTAATTGGGACATGGTAATGTTGTTATGGAGTCAATGCAGTCATTCAGGTTGGTCATACCTGGCTCCAAATATAAAAGGAAGTGTATTGATATTAGGAGGAAGGCAAAGATAACTGTACTTCTCAGTTTTGCTCATATTTCTAATAGGTTCCATGAACTATGGCACAAACCTCAGTTGAGTACTGACACACCCCATGCGAGGTAGCATTTGAAGCATTCTACAGTCAGAAGACACTCACTGATGCTCAGTTTAGGTTCCATCAGAACTAATCAGCTCCAGACGGCATCACATTTTTGATCCAGACATGGGCGCAATAGCTGAATGCCAGAGAAGTAGTGAGAGTAGCTGCCCGTGACAGTGGCAACAAGGCAGCATTTGACTGTATGGTACCAAGCAGCCCTTGCAAAACAGAAGTTAATGGGAATCAAAGTGAAAAACCTTGAGTGGCTGGTGTTGTACCTGATGCAAAGAAAGATGGCTGTGGTTATTGGAGGACAGACATCACTGCATGAGTTGCTCAGGGAAGTACCTTCCTCCTTATCATCTTCAGCTGCTTCATCGATGACGTTCCTTCCATCACAAGGTCAGGAGTGGCGCTGTTTGCTGACGATCCCACAGTGTACAGCTCTATTAACAACTCCTCCAGTAATGCAGCAGCCTAAAACAGGACCTGGGATGACATCCAGGCTTGGGCAGGTAACATTTGTGCCACATAAGTCTAAAGTAATGACCATCTCAAACAAGAAAAAGCCCATCTCCCCTTGACCTTCAGTGGCATCATCATTGCAATGCCCTTCACTCTCAACATCTTGCGGTCACCATTGACCAGAAGCTCAACTGGACCAACCATATTAACACCATGGCTACAAAAACAGAGCAGAGACTAGGTACTCTCCGATGAGTGGCTTGCCTCCTGACTCCTCCAAGGCTCTCCCCCATCTACAAGGCTCAAGTCAGGTGTGTGATGGAATACTCACCATTCACCTGGATGGGTGCAGCCGCAACAACACCAAAACAACATGACACTATCCGGAACAGAACAGTTTACTTGATCGGTGCCCCTGCCACCCTTTTAACCACCAGCACACTGTGGCTGCAGTATGTACAATCTACAGGATGTACTGCAGCTACTCACCAAGGTTACTTCAACAGCACCTCCCTCTCCCATTAAGAAGAACAAAGGCATCAATGTCTTGGAAACACCATCACCTCCAAGTTTCCATCCAAACCTCATCACCATTCCTTCATCGTCGCTGGGTCAATATCCTGGAATTTCCTACCTAACACCATTGTGGAAGCACCAAGCATCATGTGCAAGCTCACAAGGACTGAACAGTTCAAGGAGAAAGCCCATCACCACCTTATCAAGGGTGGGCAAAAAATGCAGTCTTGCAATATCCCGATAAACTCAGGCCATA
Source organism: Somniosus microcephalus (assembly GCF_052327205.1). Classification (NCBI taxonomy): domain Eukaryota; kingdom Metazoa; phylum Chordata; class Chondrichthyes; order Squaliformes; family Somniosidae; genus Somniosus; species Somniosus microcephalus. Next base: position 63,901,246 of record NC_140991.1, read on the forward strand.
AGAACATCCTGTGGGGTTGAGGGAAGGAAAGTACCTCAGCTACATTATCTTGGGGCCACTCTTCGATCTTCCAGCTGCTCCTAGGATCTTTGCAGGCCCTTTGGTCCATGAATGTTCCACTGCAAGCCCTGCCAGAGTTGCTCTATGGGGTGCTCAAATATTGGCTGGCAAGTAAAATGGGAAGGACAGGAGCACTCTCTCCTGCCTATTTCTATTATAACACTGGGCTTGCACCTATTTCAAGCACAGGCCCAGTGACATAACTACAGGAGCCCCAGAAAATCTTGTGGTAGCACAATGACAGCTGAAATTTGATGTATTGGGCCTCCCTCCCTTTTCCTTCTTCACTGCCCCTATGAATTAAGCATTTCTCAGAGCAATAAAGGAAAATCCACCTGAGGATGTCAAGCCCATGGCAGCATGGAGAAGAGATTCACTAATATGATACCAGGAATAAGAGGCTTTAGTTATGAGTAGAGACCAGAGAAGCTGGTACTTGTTTCATTATAACAATGAAGGTTAAAATGAAATCTGATGGAGAATGACAAAATGGACAAAGCAGTGAAGTCCTGAGATGGAGCAGGGCCTGGGTTTGGCTATAGGGAGCCTGGATGCTAGGAGGATCAGAACTGTTAGAAGTTTTAACAATAAATTGATATGAAGAGCCAACAAAATACAAATAATTAGATATCATGGATGTGTTTTAAAATATTTTGTTTAACAACAGAATTATATGCGTCCTTAATATGTAGAAAATGTCACAAGGTACTTTACAGAGAGGGAAGGAAAAAAAGATTTCTGTTAATTCTGCATCTTCCTGTAAAATAATTGCTTTCAGTTCCCCCAGTTTATTTCATCTACACTATGCATTGCAGTAAATGCATTTTTACCTCCCGCCCCGCCCCCATTTTTTTAAAACAATATTCCTTTCCAATAAATTTTTTGTCTACTAAAACCCCTTCAGTCTTTGAACTTGTGTCATGGTGAACAGTTGCTTGGATGAACTTTGGAAGCTGAGTTAATGCCAATGTATTTAAAACATTTTTTAAATTCTGTTTTCTTTTTTATATTCTTATTTCAGGTTGGTCTTTTGGACTGCGTTCCAATGCTTTCAGCTAATCTAACTGCAGAACAAGTAAAAGATATTGAAGTGGCACGTTGTGGTGCTCTTGCACTCTGGAGCTGCAGCAAAAGTAAAAAAAATAAAGATGCTATTCGTAGAGCTGGTGGTATTCCTCTGCTGGCTTGCCTGCTGAAGTCTCCTCATGAAAACATGCTTATTCCAGTTGTCGGTACACTGCAAGAATGTGCTTCAGAGGTAACACAATTCAATGACAATGTAATACTACAATTTCTTTGAAACCGTGTATATTTGCCCTTTTTCATTTCATATTATTTGTATTTTGTCATAGGTCCAAATAAATCAATAAAATGCCCTCTTTACAGAAAATTGGATCTAAAAGATAAACATAATGTTGTGGTTGCTTATTTAGCAGGTGAAACATTCAAACTTTAACTGAAAGTTAATAAATACTGATGCTCGATAACTTAGTTTTTACTTCTGACGAGTTTCATATCTGTGAGCAAAGGATTGCCTGAGAGATTTGTTTACAAAGGAGGCGGCCCACCTACACGAACATTATCTGCTGAGCTATGTTGTCAAATCCAGAATTGTCAGAGACAAAGTATTTCTGTAGACAAAGGTTAATGAGGCAGTGATGTAGTTGCGATATCTGACCTATAGACAACTAGCTGAAGTGCCCGGCGGTGCCGAGGGATTTTTGAGGGCATGTTGTTGTTGGAAGAGAGAGAGAGAGCGACTGGGGGGAAGAGAGAGCGCGACTGGGGGGGGAAGAGAGAGCGCGACTGGGGGGAAGAGAGAGAGCGACTGGGGGGAAGAGAGAGAGCGACTGGGGGGAAGAGAGAGCGCGACTGGGGGGAAGAGAGAGCGCGACTGGGGAAGAGAGAGCGCGACTGGGGGGGAAGAGAGAGCGCGACTGGGGGGGAAGGCGGGAAAGGTGGGGAAGGTGGGGGGGAAAGGGGAGGGGAGGGGGGAAAGGGGAGGGGGTGGAGGGGGGGAAGGAGGGGGGAAGGGGAGGGGGAGGAGGAAGGGGAGGGGGGAGAGGGAGGAGGGGGGAGAGAGAGGGGGGAGGAGGGGGGGAAGGGAAGGGGAGGGGGAGAGGGGGGAAGGGGAGAGGGGGGAGGGGAGAGGAGAGGAGGGGGAGAGGAGAGGAGGGGGAGAGGAGAGGAGGGGGAGAGGGAGGGGAGGGGAGAGGGGGGGAGAGGGAGGGAGGGGGGGGAGAGGGAGGGAGGGGGGGGAGGGGGAGAGAAAGGGAGGGGGGAGCCAGCAGACCCTCTCCCCTCTGCCGGCGATGGCTCCGCTGAGCTCCGTGCCACCCCACGCACTGACATGCCGAGCGCAGCGTCCCGGTCAGCCCGAGCCCTGCCCACCTGAGGCCGGGCCTGAGGCGGCTTGAGACGCCCGATTGCGGCTGGCCGGGCCCGGTTGCCTTGGTAACCCTCCTCCCCTCTCCGCCTCCCGATCTCCGGGACCGGGCTTGAGCGGCTTGAGACGGCCGATTGCGGCTGGCGAGCCCGGTTGCCGGGGTAACCCTCTCCACTCCCCCTCCCCTCCCGAGCCCCGCCCCCCCGCTAACCTCGCTTCCCTCTGGCCGCGCTCTGTGTGGAGGTGCGCGTGCGCCGTGCAAAGCAAGCGCGAGGAGCTTGCAGTGAGCCCAGCCAGCCTTTACCAAGATGGCTGGCCACTGGTTCGGAATCGGGCCCAGCCGGGGGGGGGGGGGGGTGAGTAATGGGAGGAGCTTGCCACAAAACAATTGCCTAGGGTCCAGCATGGCTGGCAACAGATGCCCAGGCTTCGAGGCCTACCTGCAAAAACGGGGAAAGGTAGGTAAATTAATGAGATTAGATAAAAGATTTAGAAAGTAATTAACTTTTTTTAAAAACAATATGGCCTAGAAATTCATTATAGCCACTTTTGGGGCAGTAAAGTCGGGCGGCCGCTAAAGTTTGCGCCCAGCGCAAATTCGAGGCCACTTCGCCGATATTCATTAGCTTCGCCTTAAGAGTTTGCTCGAGCGCTAAAACTGGCGATGCACGGCTCTCTTTAGGCGCTAAGCCGGAGGTGCTGAGCGATACCGCCGAGGCCGGGCGCAGCGCAGGTGCGGCCATTTCTTGATTGACAGCAGACACTCTGGCGCCGGCCAGCTCTTAAGGGGGAAGGGTCGACTTGGTCTGCTGCCACGCCCTGCACACTGGAGCCCTCCAGCTAGGCCTGAACACTGCTGCTGGACCCATATAGCACCTCAAAGTATGGAGAAGGCCCGTGAACGAGCGCAGCGCTTCTCAGAGCTTGATCTGAGGGTGCTGGTTAGCGCTGTGGAGAAGAGACGCCATATTTTGTTCCCAGACAATGGGAGGAAGCCGCCGGCCCGCGTCTATCGGAGAGCCTGGAGGCATGTCGCCACCAGGGTGACATCGAACAGTGAGGTCCCCAGGAGCGCGGTACAATGCCGCAAGAAACTAAATGACCTCGCCAGGATTGTCAGGGTGAGTACCCTTTCCAGTGTCCTCCTCATCCTTGCATGTGCACCTCACATTATGGGCAAAGGGACCTGAAAGCCCTAATGGCCAGCCCTTATGCAGCAGCTATGGGTCAGTCATGAACATCAATTGCACATTGTACACTTAACACACTGGCCAGGCTATTTGACCATGGGAGGCAGTGCACACAAGATCAGGGCTACACACTGGCCAGGCTATTCGACCATGGGAGGCAGTGCACACAAGATCAGGGCTACAGACTGGCCAGGCTATTCGACCATGGGAGGCAGTGCACACAAGATCAGGGCTACACACTGTACTTAGAGGCCGTCCTTTCTCTTGCAGGCCAAGCTGGCCAATAATAAGAGGAGCCGGACTGTGACCGGGGGAGGCGGACCCCAGATCCAGCCGCTCACCGAGCTGCAACAGCGCATGGAGCGCATCATGGGTGCCCGGGTGATTGGCCCCGTTGCATCTGGAGATGCCGACCCTGTTCTGGGCACCAATGGTAAGGACATCATTTTTTGGACCTCTCTCGTCCCACTTGCGCATCAGATCTACATCCTTTGCCACTGTCCGACCAATGCGCTGAATGCCACCACTCATGCATCCCTCGCTGACGCCCTCTCCTCACTCTAAAGCTACTCTTGTGCCTTCCTGCTTTCAGATGGTGAGGAGGAGGTCCCTGAAGTTGCCAGTGACAGCCCCTCAGAAGAGGAGGAGGAGGAGGAGCAAGAGGAAGGCGGCCCATCAGGGGAACCCTCAGCCGCGGCAAGCCATGCCACTGTAGGGGAGACGTCTTCCCTGGAGGGGAGCGTGGGGGAAGGGTCGGAGGGGAGTCCAATTGCTGGGCCCAGCGGCGTCCAGCAACACAGGAAGGGTCGGCCAGTTCGGCGGCCTTCTCCCCAGAGGGAGAGTCCGGCCTCTAGTCCGGGGATGGTCAACGCCGAGGAGATGCGCCGCCTCGAGGACATGTCCGCGGACTCGGAGCGCCGGCACACGGAGCTCATGGGGGTAGTGGGACAGATGCCTGAGGCCATGCAGTCCCTGTCTCGGAGTGTCACCGAATTCGGGGCCTCTGTGGCAGCGACTGGCCAGGTGATTAGTGGTGCCGTGCAGTCACTGGCTGCTCTGATGCGGTCACAGAACAGGGCAACACGGGCACTGACTGCTGCCACACTCGCTGTGTCAGCCCGGCATCGCCAGGGCACCCGGCGCGCTGCAGCAGCACAGCGGTCTGTCCCTCGGCAGAGTGCTGCGCATGCTGCAGTGCTGGCCCGGCCGAGTGCCAGTGTCTCAGACGACCAGCGAGCGCCTGCCATCCGCCAGCTTGCCCCCATTGCTCCAGCCGCCACTGCCACTCCCCCAGTGGAGCTGCCACGAGCTGCTGCAGCGACTGATGCTGGCCAGCCACAGCTGCAGCATTCACCAGCCGGCCCCTCGAGGGCCAGACCTCATCTCGGCCGACCCCCAAGGTCATCTGCCGTCACGACATGTGCCCCTCAGGAGCCGTCCCCCAGCCTTGCAGCAGCCACTGGCCTCACTTTGAGGAGGAGCAGCAGGGCGTCCAGGGGCCGGCAAAGTTTGCAGAAGGCATCGCCCTCGCGGGACACAAAGTAGAGGGTGTGTCCAAATGTGTTTTTTGGTATGTTTGTTTTTTGAAGGCCGAGGATGAGGCCATTTTTCTTGACATCTTTTGTTAATCCTCCCCAGGTTGTGGGAGTGAGTCATGTGTGTGAGTGTTTTTTGGGGGTTTCGTGTGTTATTGGTTTTCATGTGGGAAGGGCCCTGAGTTTGTACAATAAACCATTTTATTTATTCAGATTGTCCATGTTTGATCTTTGAAGTGTTTGTTGCCTTAACCGGCTGAGGGCTTGCGGAGCGGCTGCAATCATGTTCTTTCATTGGCACAAGCCATTCCCTGACAGGGGGCCTAGAAGTGACGTTCAATAAGCCGCCGACGGGCGGCCCTTGGACCTTCTGCCTCCCTCCTGGGCTGGTACTCCTCGTCCTCCTCCTCCTGAGGTGGTGGTCCAACGTGAGGTGGCAGTGCCTGAGTCCTGCGGATAGCCAGGTTGTGCAGCATGCAGCAAACGATGACGAATTGGGAGACTCGCTCCTGCGAGTACTGGAGGGCTCCCCCGGAGCGATCCAGACAGCGGAACCGTTGCTTCAGGACGCCGATTGTTTGTTCGATGAGGTTCCTGGTCGCTTGATGGCTCTCGTTGTATGCCTCTTCAGCAGGGGTCGTGGGCGCGCGGAGCGGGGTCATGAGCCAGGTACACAAAGGATAGCCTTTGTCCCCGATAAGCCATCCTCTTGGGTGAGGCTGTGCCTGGAACATGTCAGCCACAGTTGTCTGTCGCAGGATAAAGGCATCGTGGCTGCTGCCTGGAAAGCGGGCATTGACAGCTAGGATGCGCTGCCTGTGGTCACACACCAGCTGTACGTTGAGGGAATGGTAGCCCTTCCGGTTGCGGTAATCCTCGGCATGCTCCAGAGGTGCCCGCAAAGCCACATGCGTGCAGTCAATGGCGCCCTGCACCATGGGGAAGCCCGCTATTCTTGCAAATCCCACTGCACGCTGCTGCTGCTTGTCCAGGGTCATGGGGAAGGAGATGAATTGACATCTCCTTCTGAAAAGGGCATTGGTCACCTGGCGGATGCAGCAATGCACGGCGAACTGGGAGATGTTAGCGATGTCCCCAGCAGCGGATTGGAAGGAGCCAGTGGCATAGAAGTTGAGAGCCACCGTCACCTTCACTGCCACCGACAGAGACGTCCTGCGCATCAGCTGTGGACGCAGATCTCTGTGAAGCAGCTGGCAGATGTCTGCAACCAGCTCCCTTCTGAATCGCAGCCTCCTAACACACTGCGCGGCAGACATGTTGAGATAGGAGAACTGCTGCCGGTATACCCTGGGTGGGTAAGGCCTCACTTGGCGACGCCTGTTGCCCCCTCTGCGTCTAGCCAGGGCTGCCACTCTCTCACGGCGTCTGTAAGCCCTTCCGACATAAGGCTGAAACTCAGCGTTGGCACCCAATGCAGCCCCCATAATATGCTGGCAAACACTGAGATCTCAATGAAGGCAAAGAGAATTGCACAGCTCTGGCCTGAAGCCAAAAAGACCTGTCCTAGTGTTGGGCCAAAGCAGTAAGCTCTCTTCCTTGGTCTCTCTCCAAAAATCCGTTGCACAAGAGTGAATGCTGCAAAATGGCTGCCCTTTATAGTGCAGGGTAAGTGCCCTTTAATTTGCGCTCCCCGCGGCCCGCCTCGGCTGTGTACCGTTCCACTTCACAATCGTTAGGGCCGCCCGGCGCACAATGGGGCGGCACGAGTGAAGTTCCGGTTCCGGGCGCACAAAGGGCGTTGCACGACGAAATGACGTCATGATCTGCGCGCGCAGCTGAGCGCGCGCAAAGACTTTGCGCCGGCGCTAAATGTCTACTGAAGTTGGGGCGAGGCGCAGATCGCGCTGCGCCCGGGCGCTAAGCGCCTAGCGCTCGAGATCTGCTCCTCCTAAGGCGCTAACGGCTGGCGCAGCCAACTAAATTTCTAGGCCTATGTGTTTTAAAAGCAACTTTTTTTTTAAAGACGCAGAAAGCGGGAAAAAGAAATGAAAAGTTTGGAATCAAGATGGCGGCGACTCACCTCGGTTCAGAACGATAAGGCCCGCCCACACACGCACCGATTGGTCGACCTTCAGGTCACCGAAGCGTAGGATTGGTCAATCGTCCCGTCACTCGACTCTAGGAGGGCCCGCCCGCACGTGCCAGGAACCCGCCCCCGCCACGCAGCGATTGGTCGACCGTCGGGTCGCTCGACCGTGCGATTGGTCGACCTCGATGTCACTCAATGCTAATGAGCAGATAATGAGCGGAATTTTGAAAGTTTTTTGGATACCGCGGGCACAATTTTTGTCTCACCGAAACGTAAATACGCTTACAACCGTTCTGGAATCGTAAGCTTTCTTTTGATGTAACACACGTGTAGGTACGCTCTATAACTTTTGATTGTATAGCCGGACAGAGAGACAGAAAGACAGACAGAGAGACATACCGTTTTATATATATAGATATGAACCACAGGAATTGCACTGCCAATGGCAGTCAAAGTCACAACCACCCTCAACTTCTATGTCCTTGTGTGTTTCCAGGCTGTCACAGTAGCTATTGGCAACATCAGTCGTGCGTAGATGTACCAAACACTGATGTTTTATTATTTTCCCCAGGGAAAATCAATGTAGAACGGGGAACTGCAATTCCTGTGAATGCAGGATTCTGCGAAGTCCAGGATGTTAGTGGCCATCTGGGCACCTAAACACAATGCCATGATGTTGATGAACTGCAAAGGTTTCTGGTTCATCAGTAACTATAAGAAAGTTGTTTCTGCAACAGTTTTGTAACCAGTAGTACACCAGGCTCTGATGAGCGAGACATTCACCTAAGCAACAGCTGCTTGTTTCACAAACAGCTCTGCTTAATGTTCATTACTCAGTGACCCAAAACATTATGGGGGAGAAATTGGGTGAGTAGCGCCACCTGTTAGCGCCTAAAGAGGCAGGCAGTGGCTGTAGCGCCACTGGCTGCGCCTCCCGCGATATTCAGGAGGGGCGCTAATGGTGGCATTAGCCTGTTGCGCTGCGCCGCCACCGATGACGTCATCGGTGTGCGCAGCGCCCCATTCGTGCCCCGTTCGCGATATTTGGTAGCGAACGGCGCAGTTGCGCCGTTCGCTACCTGCGCCCGGTTCACGGGGCCTTACTGTGCCGGCAGCGGCGCAAGTTAAGGTGGAGGTGCGGGGCGGCCGCTCTTTCGGCGGCCGCCTGCCAGCACCTCCGTCCCCAGCCTCCTAACCCCCCCCCCCGCGGCATTGCTGGCTGTTTCCCGAGAACCCGGCACTTCTCCTTGGTGCCGGGCTCATTTGCCGGCACTCGCGAGCGGGGATTGCGCTGTTGCAGGCACCTCCCCCTTAACAGTGGGAGGAAGGCCTGCAGTGCCGCAGCGTGTGGCGCTGCGGCACGTTGCGCCGCGATAATCAGTTTCAGCGCCCTAAGAGGGACGCGGAGCGCCTCGAGCTTCGCCCCGTGTCCCTCGGGCACTGAAACTGAATTTCTGGCGATCGGTATTACTCCGATCGCTGCGCTAAATCCTGCGCTAAGGCGACTTTTGCGCCACTTTGGCGCCCCAACCCAATTTCTAGGCCTATATCTAACTGTGCAGTACCATATAAATCCAATAGGGCAACCCTACATTCTTCCACTTCTTAAATTAACAGTTCTACTGCTGCATCATGGCAATCCATGAAGGCAGTGGTGTCAGATTTAGGGAAAGTACAACTTGTGCCCTTTATATAGGAGCTGCAGAGCTGGCTATCCAACCCCCAAATAAATTAGCTCCGAGCCGGAGCTTACCAAGAATGGTTAAGGAAACTTGAAATTAATGTTGAAACGGTGTGTACAATTTGGAATGATGCAAAGCCTGCCGATTTAAAAATTAAATTATCAAGCAATAGAAATAGAGTCATAATGGCACAGAAGGAGGCCATTCGGCCCATCGAGTCCGTGCCGGCTCTCTGTAGAGCAATCCAGTCAGTCCCATTCCCCTGCTCTATCCCCGTAGCCCTGCAAGTTTATTTCTCTCAAGTGCCTATCCAGTCTCCCCTTGAAAGCATTGAGTGTCTCCGCTTCCACCACTTCTGTCGGCAGAGAGTTCCAGGTCCTTACCACTCGCTGCGTAAAAAAGTTTTTCCTCACATTCCCCCTGTATCTCTTGCCCAAAACCTTAACTCTGTGTCCCCTAGTCCTTGTACCATCAACTAGTGGGAACAGCCTTTCCCCGTCTAGCCTATCCAAACCCGTCATAATCTTGTACACCTCTATCAAATCACCCCTCAAACTCCTTTGTTCTAATGAAAACAAATCCAGCTTCTCCAACCTGTCCTTGTAGCTAAGATCCCCCATCCCCAGAACCATTCTGATAAATCCCCTTTGCACCTTCTCAAGTGTCTTCACATTCTTCCTAAAGTGTGGTGACCAGAACCGGACGCAATACTCCAGTTGTGGCCTAACCAACGCTTTATAAAGGTTCAGCCTAACTTCTCTACTTTTGTACTCAATACCTCTATTTTTGAAGCCCAAGATCCCATATGCTTTGCTAACCACTCTCTCAATATGTCCTGCCACCTTCAGGGACCTATGCACATTAACTCCCAGGTCCCTATTTTTACTTCACACTCTTTAAAACTGTGCCATTAAGTGTATATTGCCTCTCCCTGTTCCTTCTGCCAAAATGCATCACCTCACACTTCTCTGTATTAAATTCCATCTGCCACTTGTCTGCCCATTCTGCTAGCCTTTCTATGTCCTGTTGCAGTTGATTGGTATCATCCTCACTGTTTGCCACATCCCCACGTTTGGTGTCATCGGCAGATTTAGAAATTCTACTTTGCATTCCAATATCCAGGTCATTTATATATATCAAAAAAAGCAGTGGCCCCAGCACTAACCCTTGGGGAACACCACTGTCTACCATCCTCCAGTCTGAAAAACAACCATTTACCACAACTCGCTGTTTTCTGTCCTTAAGCCAATTCCTTATCCAAGCTGCCACTGACCCACCTATTCTTATTTGTCAAATGCCTTCCGAAAATCCATGTAGACAACATCCATTGCATTCCCTTCATCAATCCCCCCTGTTACTTCATCAAAAAATTGGATAAGGAGATCAAAATAGATATAAAGCCATTTAAGATAGAAAGGGGGAGGAGATAATTAATGAACTCATCAAATTTAGAGACATATTAAAAGAAGTTAGGGAAGAGATAGCACAGGCGCTATTATATAAATTCATTAGAAAAGGGAATAGTGCCATAGGACTGGCAGACACCTAGGCCTCGATTTTCCTGGAGTCGTCAGGCGGGGTTTCAGGCGTGCGGGGGTTGAAAATCGCAGAAATAGGGGGTCGTGACACCCCCCCCCGCCCGATTCCCCACCCTGTCTGACTTTCGCCCCGGTGTTTCAACGCGACCCGAATCAGTCCCGCCCGCAGCAGGCGGGACTGGTCGTCGGGAGCCTAATGAGCAATAATTGGCATCTGTAATCCAATTTTAAGGGGCCCTTGCAATTTTCAGCCTTTCCCCATGTAAACCACACCTAGTGGGAACACCGCTGATGAAACCTGGCGTGAACAATGTCGGCTTGCTTACTTTCAGCTGCAGGTCAATCAGGAATGAAGAGATTTAATCAGACAGCATTTGTAGGCTGCAAGACCTGGTTTCTCCAGGCTTGGGGCAACTTGTTGAAGGCTTAGGCACAGCTGTGGAAGTTTGGAGCCTCACACACTTCTCCAGTGTGAGCTCCTGGGAAGCCCCTCTCAGCACCCTAACTCAGCGCTTCCTCAACAGAGGCATCTGCCAGAAGCATGGGAGGCCTTTTGTTCCTTCCCTTCTTGGCATTAGAGGATCTCCAACAGCAGAGGTGGCTGCAGCAGATCCAGCAACAACAGCAGCACCAGCACCAGCAGGAGCGACAGGCTGCGGCTCAGCCACCTGAGGCAGGACAGGCCAGAAGGGGCCAGCGCATGGAAGGCCGTCGGCGCAGGATATACCCCCCAAACAGGGTCTACAGACACAGGGTCTACAGACACAGGGTGAGCTACCTCAACATGACTGAGCAGCAGTGCCAAAGGCGGCTCCGACTTTCGCGAGAGGTAGTGACTGACATCTGCGCAATGCTACAGCAAGACCTGGAGCCCAGAGCACCAGGTCGACACTCCTTACCAGTGGCCATCAAAGTCACCACCGCACTCAACTTTTATGCCTCAGGCTCCTTCCAGGGATCAGCAGCAGACATCAGCGGCATCTCCCAGGCGGCCGCATACACTTGCATCAAACAGGTCACCGATGCCCTCTTTACCCTCGCGCACAATCACATCCATTTCACCCGGGATCGCGCAAGTGTGAGGGCGCGAGCGCTTGGATTAGCTCAGCTGGCAGACTTTCCAAGGGTGCAGGGCGTCATTGACTGCACACATGTGGCCCTTAGGGCACCCCATCGCAATCCAGGAGTTTTTGTCAACCACAAGGGCTTCCACTCCCTTAACGTTCAGCTGCTGTGTGACCACAAGAAGGTGATTTTGCATGTTTGTGCCAAGTACCCTAGCAGCTGCCATGACTCCCTCATACTGTGCCAGTCTACTGTGCCTCCGCTATTCAGTCCGCCAAACGAATTTCAGAGATGGCTACTTGGAGACAAGGGATATCCCCTGCGGACTTGGCTAATGACGCCGTTGAGGAGACCAGCCAACGAAGCTGAGGAGCGCTACAACTCCAGCCACATTTCCACCAGATGCATTATTGAGCAAGCCATCGGATTGCTAAAGATGTGCTTCAGATGCCTCGATAGATCAGGTGGAGCCCTACAGTACTCAGCAGCCAGGGTCTCCAAAATCGTCGTGGTATGCTGTGTGCTTCACAACATGGCACAGTGTTGTGGCTTGCCGATTCCGCTGGACCAAGAGGCTCCTCACAGAGCCACCTCGGATGAGGATGATACGGAGGAGGAGGACGGAAATGAGCATCCTGCAGAGGCCCGTCAACCAGCAGCACCAGTGCGCGAGAACATTGCTGGGTGGAATGCAAAGAACATAAGAAGTAGGAGCAGGAGTAGGACATACGGCACCTCGGGCCTGCTCCGCCATTCAATAGGATCATGGCTGATCCGAACCTAGACTCACGTCCACTTCCCTGCCCGCTCCCCGTAACCCCTAATTCCCTTATCAGCTAGGAAACTGTCTATCTCCGTTTTAAATTTATTTAATGTCGCAGCTTCCACAGCTCTCTGAGGTAGCAAATTCCATAGATTTACTACCCTCTGAGTGAAGAAGTTTCTCCTCATCTCAGTTTTGAAAGGGCAGCCCCTTATTCTAAGATTATGCCCTCTAGTTCTAGTCTCACCCATCAGTGGAAACATCCTCACCGCATCCACCCGATCAAGCCCCCTCACAATCTTATATGTTTCGATAAGATCGCCTCTCATTCTTCTGAATTCCAATGAGTAGAGGCCCAACCTACTCAACCTTTCCTCATAAGTCAACCCCCTCATCTCCGGAATCAACCGCGTGAACCTTCTCTGAACTGCCTCGAGAGCAAGTATATCTTTTCTTAAATATGGAAACCAAAACTGCACGCAGTATTCCAGGTGTGGCCTCACCAGTACCCTGTATAACTGAAGCAAGACTTCCCTGCTTTTATACTCCATCCCCCTTGCAATAAAAGCCAAGATTCCATTGGCCTTCCTGATCACCTGCTGTACCTGCATACTAACCTGCACCAGGACCCCCAGATCCCTTTGTACTGTAGCACTTTGCAGTTTCTCTCCATTTAGATAATAACTTGCTCTTTGATTTTTTCTGCCAAAGTGCATAACCTCACACTTTCCAACATTATATTCCATCTGCCAAATTTCTGCCCACTCACTTAGCCTGTCTATGTCCTTTTGCAGGTTTTTTATGTCCTCCTCACTCACTGCTTTCCCTCCCATCTTTGTATCGTCGGCAAACTTGGATATGTTGCACTTGGTCCCTTCCTCCAAATCGTTAATATAGACTGTAAAGTTACGGTCCCAGCACTGACCCCTGCGGAACACCACTAGATACTGATTGCCAACCCGAGAATGAACCATTTATCCCAACTCTCTGTTTTCTGTTAGATAGCCAATCTTCCACCCATGCCAGTATGTTACCCCCAATCCCGTGATTTTTTATCTTGTGCAATAATCTTTTGTGTGGCACCTTGTCAAATGCCTTTTGGAAGTCCAAATACACCACATCCACTGGTTCCCCTTTATCCACCCCGTTTGTTACGTCCTCAGAGAATTCGAGCAAATTTGTCAAACATGACTTCCCCTTCATAAAACCATGCTGACTCTGTCCGATTAAATTATGCTTATCCAAATGTCCTGTTATTGCTTCCTTAATAATGGACTCCAACATTTTACCAACCACAGATGTTAGGCTAACTGGTCTATAGTTTCCAGCCTTTTGTCTACCTCCCTTTTTAAATAAGGGCGTTACATTAGCAGTTTTCCAATCTGCTGGGACCTTTCCTGAATCCAGGGAGCTTTGGAAAATTACCACCAATGTATCCGCAATCCCTACCGCTACTTCTCTCAAGACCCTAGGATGTAAGCCATCAGGCCCAGGGGATTTATCCGCCTTTAGTCTCATTATCTTACCGAGTACCACCTCCTTAGTGATTTTAATCGTGTTTAGCTCCTCCCCCCCTATAGCCCCCTGTTTGTCCAGTGTTGGGATATTTTTAGTGTCCTCTACTGTAAAGACTGATACAAAATATTTGTTCAGCATTTTTGCCATCTCCATGTTCCCCACCACTAATTTCCCGGTCTCGTCCACTAAGGGACCAACATTCACTTTAGCCAGCCTTTTTCGTTTTATATAACTGTAGAAACTCTTGCTATCTGTTTTTATATTTTTTGCTAGTTTACTTTCATAACCTATCTTCCCTTCCTTAATTAATCTTTTAGTTATTCTTTGCTGGCTTTTAAATGCTTCCCAATCTTCTATCCTCCCACTAGATTTGGCTACTTTATATGCCCTTGTTTTCAGTCGAATACTATCCTTTATTACTTTACTTAGCCACGGATGGCTGTCTTTTCTTTTACGCCCCTTTTTCCTCAGTGGAATATATTTTTCTTGAAAGTTGTGAAATATCTTCTTGAATGTACACCACTGCTCATGTACCGTCTTACACCTTAATCTATTTTCCCAGTCCACTTTAGTCAACTCTGCTCTCATACCTTCATAGTCTCCTTTATTTAAGCTTAGTACGCTGGTTTGAGATCCAACTCTCTCACCCTCCAATTGAATTTGGAATTCAACTATGTCATAGTCACTCATTCCAAGGGGATCCTTTACTAGGACATTTTTTATTAATCCTGTCTCATTACACAGGACCAGATCTAAGATTGCCTGCCCCCTGGTTGGTTCAGTAACATACTGCTCAAGGAACCCGTCCCTAATGCACTCTATGAACTCTTCCTCAAGGCTGCCCTGCCCAATTTGATTTGTCCAGTCAATATGAAAATTAAAATCCCCCATGATTATAGCTGTTCCCTTATTACAAGCCCCAACTATTTCCTGATTTATACTCCGACCAACAGAGTTGCAACTGTTAGGAGGCCTATAGACTACGCCCACTAGTGACTTTTTCCCCTTATTATTCCTTATCTTCAGCCAAACTGTTTCACTATCCTGATCCTTTGACCTGATCATTTCTCACTATTGCAGTGATTCCATCCTTTATTAACATAGCCACCCTACCTTCCTTTCCTTCCTGTCTGTCCTTCCTAATTGTCAAATACCCCTGTATGTTTAGTTCCCAGTCATGGTCACCTTGCAGCCATGTTTCTGTAATGGCCACCAAATCACACCCGTGTGTAGTTATTTGTACCGTCAACTCGTCTATTTTGTTACGAATGCTGCGTGCATTCAGATAAAGAACTTTAAAATAGGTTTTCTGACAATTTATTCCTGCTTTTACCCCCTTTACTACTTTACCTTTATCTTTATACATTCTGTCCCTTCCTGACACGCTCTGGCTTTTAATTCCCTCACTGCTACCTTGCTCTATTGCTTTCTCCGCTGACATTTTTATTTTTCGCTCTCTTGAAACCTCCCCCCCACTAATTAGTTTAAAGCCCTCTCTACAGCCCTAGTTATTCGATTCGCCAGGATTCTAGTCCCAGCACTGGCCAAGTGAAGTCCGTCACAACGGAACAGCTCTCTCCTGTCCCAGTACTGGTGCCAGTGTCCCAAGAAGCAAAACCCATTTCTCCCACACCAGTCTTTGAGCCACGCATTTAACTCTCTGATTTTATTTACCCTAGCCAAATTTGCTCGTGGGTCAGGTAGTAATCCAGAGATTATTACCCTTGTGGTTCTGTTTTTTAATTTGGCCCCTAGCTGCTCATACTCCCTCAGCAGAACCTCTTTCCTTGTCCTATCTATGTCGTTGGTACCAACATGGACCACGAGAACTGGATCCTCCCCCTCCCACTGCAAATTTCTCTCCAGCCCAGAGGAGATGTCCTTAACCCTGGCACCGGGCAGGCAACACAGTCATCCTGGCCAGATTTGCATAGCCTGGTACATCAAACACTGTAGCCTCGCTGCTTCTTAACTGACCATGGACAGTGGCCCATCCCTGCGCATTTCTACCTGTTTGACCAGCTTGCTGACATCTGCAAGTAATCCTAAGGCCTCAATGTGAAATTCCCATTTGCCAAATGACAGACGCCACAACTGCAGCAGTTGCCACCAGATTTTTTATGTACAAGAAACTGATGGCATTAAAACTCTATACAAGACTTTTCACCCACATGACTACCCTTGCTGGTGCTTTATTTTTCTCTTACGCGTGCACCTACGTAGTGGTACCCCTGTGGCTTCAGCAGATGTGGAGGCCCCTTGCTCACTTTCCTGCTGCTCCTGTCTCGACACCTTTGACGGGCGTCCTCTGGGGTGGCAAGCCTGTGAGGGCTCGCCAGCAGTCTGCTGCTCCTGCGGCTGTGCAGTGGTTGAGACTCCTATCTCACTTGGGGCTCTGACCGAGGGCTCTGAAGTGGCATAGAAGTGTGAGCGCGTGGAGAGAAGCCCCCACTTCCTTGAGGTGTGCCAACAACCTCCCTCTCATGGGTCAGCTCCCCCTCAGCGCCTGCAAGTGGCTGGAGAACACCTTGCTGCACATCAGGGGGACCATGGGGACCCGTAACTGCACTGGAAGTCCTGCTCAGAGGGACTTCCATGAAGGTCTGGTTTCGGTGCTCAATAGATGCCCATTGCTCCTCAAAAGATGTCATTCTATTCTGAGCACTCACCATGTTTTCGATACCCTGGTGACTAAGCTCCTCCATGGCCGTAGCCCTCCTCTCCTCGGCTGCAGCCCTCCTCTCCTCAACCGCAGCCCTCCTCTCCTCAGCCGCAGCCCTCCTCTCCTCGGCGGTAGCCAACCTTACCACGGAGGTAGCCATCCTTTCCGTGGTGATGCTTTCATGCGCCAATGACTCCAATAAGGCTCTGCTCATGCTCGCCATGGATTCCTCCATTCGCTCCACACTCGCAGCGACTCTGGAGACAAAACCTGCCAGAGACTCCTGCATCTGTGCATGGAGATCCATCACCTCCTCTCTTGCAGATGGACCCAGAGGCATAGGGTCGACATGCAGCTGAGCTGAGCTGGCAGAGGCCTGCGCCCTCCGACGAGGACTCTCCACTGCTGTCCCTGTCTCCACAATCTGCTGATGCTCACTTGTGAGCTGTGATACACCAGGTGACAACACTACTCTATCTCGCGAAGGTCCCACCGAGGTGTGAGGTGCCTGCGCTGGTGCTGACGCTGCGCCCTCAGAGGTTGGAGCTTCCTCTGAGGAGTCTGGCTGCACAGCCTCTTGCTCCTCCGCAGTGGGGACGGGGGCTTTGGATGGTCCTGTGGGGGAGTAAAGGAAAGAGTTAGAGATGTGATGCCAAGGTTACATGCACATTGGATTTTGCAGATGCTCATAAGTCCAAATGATGTAGCTTCAGAATCGTTACAGTGACTCATGCTATGTCAATGAGAGAGATGGAAAACTATTCTGTCACCAGCTTGCGGGCTTGCTCCTGTCTCTCCTTCCCCAGCTTCCGGAGCCACGTCAGCCCCGACAATCTCCATCACTGCTTCCTCCCAGGGGGTCAGGTGCGCGATTGAGGGTGGGCCTCCTCCAGTCCTGGCTCGCTCTCTCCTGTTGTGAGCTCTCTTTTCCTGCAATGAGGGAGACAAGTGGAGTTTGAGTGAGAGTGCAGGAGTGAGTGTAGAGATTGCATAGCATAGATACTTAGAAGGAGACAAAGATGGTGTGAGGCTGCAAGACCAAGGGCCCTCCCTATGTGTTGTCAGTTGTGTTCCAAGCATCAGAGTGAGACAGTGTGAGGGCTGCATGGTGGAATAGTTATGTGAATGTGAGCATAGAGAGATAGGGAATGGGTAAGGGTGCATGGATGTGACTGTGAAGTGGGATGTGGAGGAAGAGATTGCTGAAGCTGAGTGCTGTTGGGGAAAGGCAATGGGGATCAGGTTGAGGGTGATGGAAACTTCATACTTACTTTTCCTGTACGGTGAAGGTCATGGAAGCGCTTCCTGCACTGCATCCAGGTCCGTCGGATGACTCCCTGAGAGTTCACCTCTGCAGTCACCTCCATCCATGCAGCCCTGGTCTCGTTGGGAGGCCTCTTCCTCCCTGAGCTAGGGAAGAGGACCTCCCTGTGGGCCCTAACCCCATCCACCAATGTCTGCAGTGACGTCTCATCAAATTTGGTGGCAGCTCGGCCTCTGCCGCTGGCAGCAGTTGGTGTAGGCTCCTCTGCCATTCTGTACGGCTGGTTGGGAAGCCTGCAGAGGTTGAAAAGCTTGCTGGAGACTTTAAAAGCACCATGAATGATGACATCATACTGTGAGGCTTTCTGACTGGAAATGGACAATTAGCAAGGGTGCCCACACGCTGGAAATTAATTGGCCAATTGAGGGAAAATTGCGTCCAGCTGGCAGACCCATTTAGATTCGTGTCGGAACCCGACATTTGGGGAACCCGACAATTCCCCGCACCTGCGGGAAAATCGGCCCCCTAATGTGATTCCTGTATTTAAAAAGAGGTATAGAACAAGTCTAGAGAACTATAGTCCAATTAGCTTAATGTCAGTGGTGGGAAAGATAATGGAATCCTTAGTTGAAGATGTAATAGAAAAACATCTAGAAACTGAAAATTTAATAAAGAATAGTCACCACAGATTTCAAAAGAGAAGATCATGATTGACAAAACTTACTGAATTATTTGAAGAAGCAACAGGAAGGTTAGACAAGGGTAATGGATTTAGATGTAATATATTTGGATTTTCAAAAGGCCTTCGCTAGTAGACTCATGACTAAAGTCAGATCATGTGGGGGGAAAAATTGGGTTGCTTTGCGCCTCCCGTTAGCGCCTCAAGTGGGGGTGCTAACGGGGGGCACAAAGCACCTAGCATCCGGGTGAGGTGACGCTAACGCCCCCCGCAAAATTCAGCGGGAGGTTAGCGGTAGACGGTAGCGCCCCATGGCGCTGTGCCTCCAGCGATGATGTCATCACCGTGCGCAGCACCCTGCTCGCGCCCCGGCCGCAAACTTTGCTCGCGCACCCTGACCTACTGCCGGACGCTATGTCCAACAGGTTCAGGGTGCCGTATTTGCAGCCGGGGCGGCACACATTAAAAGGCAGGGGCCAGGCAACCTTTTTTTTGGGCCGCCTGCCAGCACCTGCCCCCTCTCGCTTCCTCCTGCGGGGTGCTAGCCGCAGTCGGTCAGCCCGGCACTCCTCTTGAGTGCCAGGCTCGTTTGCCAGCACCCCGCTTCCCAGTGGTCCAGCAGGGCCCTGGTGCACGCTGCACTAGGTCCCTCCCCTTTAATCAGGAGAGGAAGGCCTGTAGTACCGCAGCGCTATGTGCCGACATGCATGGTGCTGCTGCACGTAGCAGCAGAATATTGAATAGGAGCACCCCAAGAGGAAGGGGGAACGCTTCCAGTAGTGCCCCGCCTCCTCCTTGGGGCGCTACCATTCAATTTCGGGCGCAGGGGCACTAAATTTTTCAGGGCGCTAAAAGTAGTACCCCTGCAAAGTTAGTGCCCCAAAGGGGACGTGTGCTAATTTTTCCCCTGTGGAGTCAGGGAACAAGCAGCAGAATGGATAGCAAACTGGCTACAAAACAAAAGAGAGAGTAAGGGTTAATGGTAGTTACACAAACTGGCAAAAGTTGGGAAGTGGTGTTCCACAAGGATTGGTGCTGGGACCACTGTTGGTCTCGGGAATTGGAAGTACAATTTCAAAATTTGCGGACAACACCTAATTGGGGGAATACTTAATAGAGAGGAGGACTGCGATAAAATACAGGAAGATATTAATAAACTTGCAGAATGGGCATGAACTTCAATATAGATAAGAGTGAGGTGGTACATTTTGGTAGGAAGAATAAGGAGGCCACATACTCCTTGGGAAATAAGTGTGTAAATGGGGTAGAGGAGCAGAGGGCTCTGGGGGTTCAGCTACACAAATCACTAAAAGTAGGGACACAGGTTAATAAAGCCATTAAAAAGCAAACAAAGCACCTGGGTTCATTTCTCGAGGGATAGAATTGAAAAGCAGAGAAGTTATGTTAAACCTGTATAGCACCTTGGTTACACCACACTTGGAGTACTGTGAACAGTCTGGTCTCCATATTATAAAAAGGATATAGAGGTACTGGAGAAGGTGCAAAAAAGATTTACTAGGATGATACCAGAACTGAGAAGTTATACCCATCAAGAAAGATTGAACAGGCTGGAGCTCTTTTATCTAGAAAAGGGAAGACTGACTTGTGATCTGATAGACATCTTTAAGATTGTGAAAGGGTTTGATAGGGTAGACATGGAGAAAATGTTTCCACTTGCGGGGGAGTCCAGACTAGAAGCCATAAATATAAGGGCCCGGAATTTGCGGTCAGCAGTGAAGCGAAGACGTTTACAGTGCAGCACTGCCGTGGTCAAAGGCTCCTTCCCCCCCTTAAAGGGAAGGACTATCAATGCAGGCTGTGTAATAGAAAAATGACCTACCTGGACCACTAAGGCAGCCACGATCCAGCGTGATCAGCCCGGCACTCAAACAGAGTGGCAGGCTGATCGATCATGGGCAGGAACCCGTGAAAAAACTTCCAACAGGAAAGGTAAGTTTTTTTTTAAACTTACGTCGGCCACCTCGCCTTTAATCATCGCCCTCGAAGTGGCCAGCCGCTCGATGCACGCCTCTTGTGGCTGTCGGTGTTATGGACCGGCGAGGCTGCAGGGGGCGAAGGTCAATTTCAGGTCGGGGGCGCTACCGGGGCGATGTGCACGGTGATGACGTCACGATCTCCGGGCGAAGGAGATCGGGGCGCAATGCCGTAGCGCCGCTGCAAAACTCCCGCTGAATATGGCGGGAATCGATGTCAGCTCTGCGACTGGTTGCAAAGCCATTTGCGCCCGTTAGGGCCTCCGGGAGCGCTAACGGGAGGCGCAAAGACACTCAATTTCTAGCCCATTTTTTTTTTTTTAATGGACAAATTTCACACTGCACAAAATTAAAATTAGTTTTCTGGGCCCTTAACATTTGTTTAGCAGTAATAACACCATCAAAACCCCAGTTACACCTAATCCCTTTGCATCTAACTTTTAGTGGGGAATTGTACAGTGTAATTACTGTGGAAGCGCCGAAGTTTTCATTAGTTTTAATGATTTGGCTAATTACACAGATTGCCGGCTCTGTAGGGGGCGGGATACAGCGCAGCCTGTTTTGGAACTGTCGATGACTGACCGCAACTTTGGGATTTCCATGCGCCAAAAATTGCAGTCAGTTTCGAAGGCAAAATGGCGGTGACCGCTGCCAGATCGCCGTCATCCTGACTGCAAATTCTGGGCCAAGATAGTAATTAATAAATCCAATAGGGAATTCAGGAGAAACTTATTTTCCAGAGAGTGGTTAGAATGTGGAACTCGCTACCACATGGAGTAGTTCAGGCAACTAGCATAGATGCATTTAAGGGGAAGCTAGATAAACACGAGGGGGATAGGAATAGAAGGATATGTTAATGGGGCTAGATGGAGAAGGGTGGTAGGAGGATCATGTGGAGAATTAACACCTGCATGGACCTGTTGGACTGAATGGCCTTTTTCTGTGCTCTAAATACTATGTAATTCACTGGACGTTATGAAGAATGGACTGGTACAGCCAGTTGTCGATGACAGTACTGGGCCATTATGTAGCCCTTCAACAACGACAACTTACATTTATATAACACCTTTAAAAGTAGTAAAACATCACAAGGCGCACAGGAGCGTTAATCAAACAAAATTGGACACCGAGCCACATGAGATATTGAGACCGAAGCTTGGTTAAAGGGGTAGATTTTAAGGAGCGTCTTAAAGGAGGAGAGGCTTAGGGAGGGAGTTCCAGAGCTTAGTGCCTAGGCATCTGAAGGCACGGCCACCAAGGGTGGAGTGATTAAAAATGAGGATGCGCAAAAGACCTGAATTGGAGGAGCGTAGAGATCTCTAAGGCTTTTAGGGCTGGAGGAGGGTGCAGAGATAGGGAGGGGTGAGGTCATGGAAGGATTTGAAAACAAGAATGAGAATCTTAAAATTGAGGCGTTGCAGGATCAGGAGCCAATGTAGGTCAGCGAACACAGGGGTGATGTGTGAATGGTGCGAGTTAGGATACAGGCAGCAGAGTTTTGGATGAGCTCAATTTAATGTAGCATAGAAGATGGGAGGCCGTCCAGGTGAGCATTGGAATAGTCAAGTCTAGAGGTAACAAAAGCATGGATGCGGGTTTCAGCAGCAGATGAGCTGAGGCAGGGGTGGGGTCGGGCGATGTTATGGAGGTGGAAGTAGGCGGTCTTGGTGATGAAGCAGATATATGATTGGAAGCTCAGCTCGGAATCAAATACGACACCAAGGTTCCGAACAATCTGGATTAGCCTCAGACAGTTACCAGGGAGAGGGATGTATTCAGTGGCTAGGGAACGGAGTTTGTGGTGGGAACCGAAGACAGTGGCTTCAGTCTTCCCAATATTTAGTTGGAGGAAATTTCTGCTCATCCAGTACTGGATGTCGGACTAACAGTGTGACAAATCAGAGACAGCGGAGGGGTCGAGAGGAGGTGGCGATGTAGTGCTGGGTGTCATCAGCTTACATGTGGAACCTGATGCTTTTTTGGATGTTGTCGCTGAGGGGGCAGCATATAGATGAGAATTATTGTGAAACAGTGAGCTGACAGCGACTACAACACTGAAGGTTTACAGTGAGAATAGAGCATAAAAAGCTAAAGTTCACGTCAAATCAATTGATTTATAAAGATTTACATCTGCGGGGTCTTCAACAGCACACCCTGTGGAGGAGCAGGGAATCACTGACAGCAACTTCGGGATTTCCACGTTTAACTGCGCATGTAAGGATGCCAGAAGTTGCTGTCAGTTTCACAGAGTAATGACGGTGAGCGCTGATAGTTTCAACTGTCATTACAACCACAAAATCCTGGCCATTGTTCTGCAGGTCCTGGGGCACCCTATGTGACCAGTTTTCATTTGTGAGCCTTGTTGGTGAGAATTGGCAGGCTTTGACTGCATATGCATCACATCTGAGTCTGATCCTGTTCTAATATGCATAATCCATAATCGATCCATAGAAGCTGGATAAGTACACAAGGGAGAAAAAAATAGGATATCTTGATAGGGTGAGATGAAGTAAGGTGGGAGGAGGCTCATGTGGAGTATAAATACTGACATAGACCTGCTGGGATGAATGGCCAGTTTCTGTGCTGTAAAATTCTAAGTAATTTTATGTAAAAACACACTTCCAGCAGGGGTTAGTAGACAGAAATCGTGGTTGTTATTCCTCTTCCTAGCCTAAGGTCAATTGCCCCTTCTGTCAACTCAACTGAGATCAGCTAACTCAGCAGAGACTTGGGACCTACTTGGTCAAGCGGATGAGTTAATCAGTGGCTAATTGAAGTATTGAGGAGCTTCAGTCTGGCATTGTATTATTATGCAGCAAATAAAGCACCCATTGTCAAAAAGCCAAACATATGGCCATGGGAATTCCACCTGATTCCTGCTTTAACTACAGCAGGAGTCTAATGGAATCTACCAGAACGTGATTGGAAGCAGTATCGACCGCTTCCACGATTTGCCAGTCAGCTTTGTAAGGGGCGGAGCTGCCAATGGGATTTTTGGGAAGTCCATGTACTCCACATCCATTGCATTTTCTCCATCCACCATATCTGTTACCTCTTCAAATAACTCTCATCAGGTTTGTCAAGCATGGTCTTCCTTTCTTAAATATGTATTGTCTGTGTCCAAATTATTTTATTGCCATCTATTTAGTAATTTCATCTTTCATTAGAGTCCAAAATTTACCCTACGGCAGATGTTAAACTAACTGGCCTATAATTACACAGTTAGTTCAGAGGCAACAGATTATTTGACACTTTTCAATTCTCTAGCACTCATCCACTCTCAATAGAAACCTGAAGTATAATTTCTAAGGCCTCTGCTATGTTTATTTCTTCCCCTATTTCCCTCAGGCTACTGTCAGACCTCAGCACGTTGTCCTCCTTTAGCTTAACTAACTTCTCTAATGTTTTCTTTTATTTATCATATCTTTTAACCAATTCAGTATTTACCTCCTCAATATTCTCTTTTGTTATCACTGACATGTTTATGAGAATATTTTCTCATTCTCTCTTCTCCCATATTTATCATATTTATACGCCCTCTTCTTCAATTTTAGTTTCTGACCTTGGGTGTCAGCCTTGGGTCAGATGTAGCATTCTTGTCTCTAAATCTGATAATTGTATGCTTAGGCCCCACTTCAAGTGATTAAATCTTCTCTACAGCATGTATTCTCTCCTTTACCAATATTGCCACTCCTCCTTTCTTAATTATTATGTACCTCCTTAAAATATTATAACCCAATTTGTTTATTTTCCGCTGCAACTAAGTTTCTGTTAGTATAATTAAACCTATATCTTCCTTTAACCGAATTGCTTCTAATGCCCCCAGTTTATTTCCTACACTCTGAATATTGCAATACATGCACTTTTTATTCATATTTAATGCTACGCCTTTCTTTTTGAATTTTTTTTGCCCCAACCAACACCCCATTCCTTTTTTCTTGCTTATAATCTAGTTTTGATTTACCTCTACTCCCTTTATTCCTTCTGCATAGTATTCTTTTTGCTAAATTATTATTTTTTGTATGTCTACCTCTTCTATTTCTACCTTCTCGTTCTTCCTGATCACTTTTATATTCCCTGTCCCACTTCCTTTCTAGTTTAAATTACTTCACTTCCCTATTGATCTGTTTTGCCAGTTCATTACCTCTCGTCCTGTTCTGATGTAGCCTATCTATCTGGTAGAACATAAGAATTAGGAGCAGGAGTAGGCCATACGGCCCCTTGAGCCTGCTCCACCATTCAACAAGATTATGGCTGATCTTCAACCTCAACTCCATTTTCCCACCTGATCTTCATATCCCTTGATTCCCCGAGAGATCCAAAAATCTCAGCCTTGAATATACTCAACAATTCAGCATCCACAACCTTTTGGAGTAGAGAATTCCAAAGATTCACAACACTCCTTGACTGAAGAAATTCCTCCTCATCTCAGTCTCTTATCCTGAGACTATGACCCCTAGTTCTAGACTCTCCAGCCAGGGGAAACAAATTCTCAGCATCTACTCTGTCATTCCCCCTCAGAATCTTATGTTTCTTAAATGAGATTAGAGCTCCCATGTTTCCCAAAACTGGTGACAGTGTCCCGTAAAATCAAAACCCTATTCCAGACACAACCCCTTTAGCCATGTATTGAGTTTCCTAATCTTTCTATTCTTCCCTATTCTAGCACGTAGCTTGGGAAGTATCTGGAGATTACTACTGTACCCTTTTATTATCACATTTTGACATTGAATTTCATTGGCTATTTTTCAGCTCAACTTCTCAATCTATGTAGATCCCTCTGCATCTGATCTTGATTGATTGCAATCCTCACATCTTGGTGCCATTGACATATTACAACAATTTTGTCTCCCCAATTCCAAATCATTGATGCTCCAGCTCCTAATTAATGAGCTTTAACCAGTTGAATTGGCCTTTTTTTCAATTTTTCACTAGCTTTTTAATGCCTAAGGGATAAGACAGTTCAGAGAAAGAATGATTTAATGCCTTGCCACATTCTCCAGACATTCCACACTCTTTATGCATGTCTACTTTTTCATAAAACTTCACAAAGAATACCAGCCTCTAGGTCTTTTAAATTCATAGAATACATAATGTTTCTTTTCTTTATTGCTTTTTCAGCCAAGTTATCGGTTGGCCATTCGAACAGAAAATATGGTTAAGGATCTGGTAAGAAATCTTAACAGTGAAAATCAGGAGCTTCAGATGCATTGTGCCCGTGCCATTTTCAAGGTACAAATACAAGACTACTTTTTAGCTTTCTGACTCTTCGAACATATTTTCCCAATAATATTTCTAAGCTGTTTACATGAAGCTAATTTTTCAAAGCACCTTGAAGGTGCTTTTATTCTTACTAGTTTGGGTCAGGATGTTTTGAATGTTGATAATATAAGCAATGAAAAATAATGACAGTTTGTAATAGTTGTAGGTCATTTTTATAGAAACGATATTCATGAGTGAAGTCGAAAAGAACAAATAATCCCCAAATTTAAATGGGCCGAGATGCCACCAGTTACACCAGGATCGTGCCTGTTGTGCATGCTAGTGCTGACTACTCCAGAGTATGTGGGGTCAGTGGGAGAGCATCTTATTTGCATGGGGCCAGTGGGCACATCACTGCTGGAAACTCTGGCATCTGCTGCCATCCAGAGGGGTCCCCCTGAGTAAAAATGTTTGTAAGCAGTCATTTAATAAAACATTAAAAAAAAATCTTTTCTTCAAAAGGCCAGGCTGCCTCCCTGGCCTGGACTTTCAGCGCAGGGGCCCCAGTATCCTTTCGGAGGCCTATACCCCTCATCTCACTCAGTGTCACAGCTTCCAAATATACGCTGGCTCCCATTAGGGTCGGGAAAGCAAGAACTCCGGCGTAGCTAGTTTTCTGCACCCCCCACCCACTCTGCCCCATCCACTGGTGCCGTTTTCTTCATGCGTGGCCTTGTTTGCAGTAGATAGCGGCTCTGCCCCCAAACAAGTCCACTGCAAGATCCTGTGGAAGGGCTGAACCCTGCACTGGGAGCACTCGGGCTGCATTATCAAGTAAAAGCAGCCAATGAAGGACTGCTGGCTTCCCATTGTGTACCAGCCACTTTCATAGTGGGGGTAGGGGCAACTGGCACAGGATGAGAGGGATAAGGGGACATCAGTGCATGGGGGGCGGCGTGCAAAATGCAGGGATGTTCTATTTTAAATTTAAAGCGGCCTCCCTATCAGGCACTTCAACCACATTATGAGGTAGGTGCCTAACTTAAAGAAGCTTGTGGATTAGTTTCCAGCTCCATTTGTACTCAATGCTCACATTCGGACAAGCTGAGCTCCTTGGGCGCCTTGTAGACCTTAGGCCTCCATGCCTGATTTTCCAGGGAATGGTCAGCTATGCAGACAGCCACCAACATATTATTGGCCCAACTATATTCCTACTCATGGCCTTTTTTAAAAACTGTTTTATTAAAACCAGTGATTGATTGATTAGATTAGCATCTTTTGAAAATGCCATTAGGGGACAGAGGTAGAAGGAAGTGGGGTACAGATAACTACTGTTAAACCTATAATGTGAGTATTTTGTCAGCATAAAAATATTTACAGTTTGAGCCTTATATAAAATAAAAGTTTTCATACATGGGATTTGAAATTTCACTGTGTAGTATTTTTTGTAAATAAGCAGATTAATAGCTTCATTAAAATAGCACAAAGAGGAATTTGATACAAACATGTTAATCAGTGTACTAAAAGTAGACCACAGAGTAGCTTCAATACCCCAATTTTTTGTTGTTGGTATTCTCCACATTTTTTTATAGGCTATAATCATGACTTTTCAGTTGCCCATGCATCTGTGCTCATACTATCTTTCTTCATAAATGTATAATTCCAATCCTTAGCGAGGTAAAAGTTAATTTTTAAAAAACTTCATAAGCAGTCAGTGAGGCATTGAATGAATGAGTACAATTCTGTTTGATTTTATATTCTACATACAATGTTGTGCTTTCCATTCTTAGTGTGCAGAGGATGAGGAAACACGTAATCTTGTAAGAACTCATAATGGACTGGGACCACTGGTCAAGCTTTTCAGCAAGTCCGACAATAAGGAGTTGTTAGCAGCAGCCACGGGAGCTGTCTGGAAATGTGCCATCAGCATGGAGAACGTAGACAGGTATTGATTAATTAATCCTCGATTCCAGAATGACTTTGTTTCTATCAAATAAATACATTTACTTTTGATCTGTTTGTTGCAACACTTTACAGGTTACTTAGCTCAAATAACATTTAGAAACGTGGTGAGGAGAGAAATTGTATTAACGGTTCAATTCAATTTGTGATTATTTTCTTTTTTCTTTTCAGCTATAGCATATGAACACAAATATTCTTTTATAATAACAGTACTTGCATAACTTGCTGGGTAAAATATTACATTTACTCATCGTGAATGAGAATGTATTAAAAAAAACGTGAAGAATTTTCCCTGTTAGATTGGGGCATTCTCCACTTACAAAAATACTCTGGAAAAGCAATTTTAACCCTGTCCACTGGCAGAAACTGGGTGGGTCGCTGGTTAAAATCACTGCTGAATACTCACCGTTCCATTTCCACTGCATTGCCACTGACCCTCATTTTAACTGTGCAGTTCTTTTAGTTGGCTGAAGCGTCCACCAGAGTCAGACATGGGCCTTTTAAATACATGCAAATCGGGGTCCTATGACCCAATTAAGATCCCAATGCCATTTTAACAAGAAATCACTGAATTCCCACCCAGTGCCCAACCGGCCAACAAAGTCTAGAGGGATTGGTCTCTTGGAGCCACTGAAGCAGTATTTAAAGAGGCACTCATGTTCGGGTAATTGGACCACAGGATCTGTGGGCATTGTAATGTTTGGATTGCCAGGAGAGTTTTCAGCTTACTTCTTTCTGACATTTTTGCTTTACTTATCCTTTGTAAGCTCTATCTGCTTACCAAGGTGGTTATTATTACCAGTTTCATTTGGATGGAGGAACAGTTGGAGGAAAAGGCGCAGCAACAACAGCAACCAGCACCAGCAGTAGTTGCAACTATTAGGAAGCAGCAGGTGAGGGGGGTGCTCATAGGAGGCCATCTTAGTACACAGGGTTAACAGGCTAAAAGTCACTTTCTTGGATCGATCTGAAAAGCTGTGCATCAGGAGGCTGTACTTTTCCAAGCAAGCTGTTGCAGACCTCTGCAGCCTCCTACAACAACTTCTAAGGCCTTTACATCTTTCCTGATGTGTGGTGCCCAGAATTGTCCACAATACTCCAACTGAGGCCTAACCAATGATTTATAAAGTTCTAGCATAATCTCTTTTTGCTTTTATATTTTATGCCTCTATTTATAAACCCAAGTAACAAATATGCTTTTTTTAACCACCTTATCAACTTGCCCAGCCACCTTTTAAGGATTTGTGTATATGGACACTGAAATAATGAATAGATTTGCCTTTCTAATCTAGGCTTTATTAACTTTAAAAATCCAGTAGCACATCTTTCAACACCAGTCTCCAACCATGACTGGAGAGAACTGAATTTAAGATGGCCACCACAAATCACCTGACATCCACTACCAATGAGTTTACAGCATATATCTCAAGGTAGAAACAAACAACCAATTACAATACTTCTTACTAACAGAGAACAACCACCCCATTCACCAATCACAATACTTCTTATTCAACATAGGAAATAATCACCACAGACACCAAGGTCTCTCTGCTCATCTACACTTTTCAAAATCGTGCCATTTATAATATACTCTTTTTTTAATATTAGTCCTCCCAAAGTGCATCACTTCACACTTCTCTGCATTGAACTCTATCTGCCATGCTTCTGCCCATTTCACCATCCTGTCTATGACATCCTGATGTCTACAACTATCCTCAGCACTATCTACTACGTTGCCAAGTTTCGTATCATCTCCAAACTTTATAATGCCACATGAGGTCACAGCACACAGGCTGGAAGTGGACTCCTCCATACTTTTAGCCATAGTGTGAAACTCCTTAGCAGGCTTTACAATATCTGATATAACTGCTTGTGAGAGGCTAACAATTTTTCTTTTATGGCTGGGTGCCTTAAGTCTTCATGTTGTAGTGATAACGGAGACCTGGCTCAAAGGGCAGGATTGGGTACTAAATATTTCTGGATATAAGGTGTTCAGGAAAGATAGGGAAGGAAAGAAATGTGGTGGGCTGGCAGTAGTGATTACGGAGAATATTAGTGCTGGAGAGAGAGGATGTCCTGGAGGGGCCAAGGACAGAATCTATTTGATTAGAGTTAAAAACAAAAGACGTGCCATTACACTACTAGGTGTATTCTATAGGCCAGCTACTAGTGGGAAGGATATAGCGGAGCAAATTTGCAGGGAAATTACAGAGAGGTGCAAGAACTATAGAGTAGTGATAATGGGGAACTTCAATTATCCTAATATAGACTGGGATAGTAATAGTGTAAAGGGCAGAGAGGGGGAAGAATTTCTGAAGTGTGTTCAGGAGAACTTTCTTGATCAATGCGTTTCCAGCCCAAGGGGGAAGGAGGCATTTCTGGATCTGGTTCTGGGGAATTAGGTGGATCAAGTGTCAGTAGGGGAACATTTAGGGAACAGTGATCGTAGTAACATAAGGTTTAGGTTAGCTATAGAAAAGGACAAGGAGCAATCTAGAGTTAAAATACTTAATTGGGGGAGGGACAATTTCAGTGGGTTGAGAACGGACCTGGTCCGAATAAATTGGAATCAAAGATTGGCAGGCAAATCTATAATTGAACAATAGGCTGCCTTTAAAGAGGAGATGCTTCAGGTACAGTCGAGGTACATTCCCATGAGGGGGAAAGGTAGGGCAACCAAAGCGAGAGCTCTCTGGATGATGAAAGAGATAGAGTAAAATGAAGCATAAAAAGGGGCCTGTGACAAATGTTAGGTTGAAATATAGAAACATAGAAGATAGGAGCAGGAGTAAGCCATTCGGCCCCTCGAGCCTGTTCCGCCATTTAATGAGATCATGGCTGATCATCCAAATTCAGTACCCTGTCCCTGCTTTCTCCCCATATCCCTTGATCCCTTTAGCCTTAAGAAATATATCTAACTCCTTCTTGAATATATTTAATAAGGTGGCCTCAACTGCCTTCTGTGGTAGAGAATTCCACAGGTTCACCACTCTCTGGGTGAAGAAATTCCTCCTCATCTCAGTCCTAAATGGCTTACCCCTTATCCTTAGACTGTGACCCCTGGTTCTGGACTCCCCCGCCATCGGGAACATCCTTCCTGCATCTAGTCTGTCTAGTCCTGTTAGAATTTTATAAGTTTCAATGAGATCCCCTCTCATTCTTCTAAACTCTAGCGAATATAAGCCTAATCATCCCAATCTCTCTTCATACGTCATTCCTGCCATCCCAGGTATCAGTCTGGTGAATCTTCGCTGAACTCCCTCCATGGCAAGAACATCCTTCCTCAGATAAGGCGACCAAAACTGCACACAGTACTCAAGGTGTGGTCTCACCAAGGCCCTGTACAACTGCAGCAAGACATCCTTGCTCCTGTACTCGAATCCTCTCGCTATGAAGGCCAACATACCATTTGCCTTCTTAACCGCCTGCTGCACCTGCATGCTTACCTTTAGCGACTAGTGCACAAGGACACCCAGGTCTCGTTGCACTTCCCCTTTTCCCAATCTATTGCCATTCAGATAATAATCTGTCTTCCTGTTTTTGCCACCAAAGTGGATAACCTCACATTGATCCACATTATACTGCATCTGCCATGCATCTGCCCAATCACCCAACCTGTCCAAATCATACTGGAGTTTCTCTGCATCCTCCTCACAGCACACACGCCCACCCAGCTTTGTGTCATCTACAAACTTGGAGATATTACATCTAGTTCCCTCGTCTAGATCATTAATATATATTGTGAATAACTGGGGTCCTAGCACCGATCCCTGCGGTACCCCACTAGTCACTGCCTGCCACTCAGAAAAAGACCCATTTATTCCAACTCTTTGCTTCCTGTCTGCCAACCAGTTCTCTATCCAAGTCAGTACCTTACCCCCAATCCCATGTGCTTTAACTTTGCACGCCAATCTCTTATGCGGGACCTTATCGAAAGCCTTTTGAAAGTCCAAATACACCACATCCACTGGTTTTCCCTTAGCTATTCTACCAGTTACATGCTCAAAAAATTCCAGTCGATCAGTCAAGCATGATTTACCTTTTGTAAATCCATGTTGACTTTGTCTGATCCTGTTACTGGTTTCCAAGTGCTCTGC
Organism: Somniosus microcephalus; assembly: GCF_052327205.1. Lineage (NCBI taxonomy): Eukaryota > Metazoa > Chordata > Chondrichthyes > Squaliformes > Somniosidae > Somniosus > Somniosus microcephalus. The sequence continues at coordinate 63,932,893 of NC_140991.1, forward strand.
TATTACATCTTTTATAATGGACTCTAGCATTTTCCCCACTACCGATGTCAGGCTTACCGGTCTATAATTCCCTGTTTTCTCTCTACCACTTTTTTTGAATACTGGGGTTATATTAGCTACCCTCCAATCCATGGGAACTATTCCAGAGTCTATAGCATTTTGGAAGATGACCAGCAATACATCTACTATTTCTAAGGCCACTTCCTTAAGCACCCTAGGATGTAGATTATCAGGCCTTGGGGATTTATCGGCCTTCAATCCCGTCAATTTCCCTAATACCATTTCCCTACAAATACTGATTTCATTCAATTCCTCCCTCTCATTAGACCCTATGTTCCAGACATCTCTGGAAGGTTATTTGTGTCCTCCTTTGTGAAGACAGAACCAAAGTATGTATTTAATTGGTCTGCCATTTCTTTGTTCCCCATTATAAATTCCCCTGATTCTGACTGCAAGGGACCTATGCTTGACTTCACCAATCTTTTTCTCTTATATCTATATTATGTTCCCTGCAAGCTTACTCTCATATTCTAATTTCCCCCTCTTAATTAATCCCTTTGTCCTCCTTTGCTGAATCCTAAACTGCTCACAATCCTCAGGTTTGCTGCTTTTTCTGGCCAATTTATATGTCCTCTCCTTGGATCTTATGCTATTCCTAATTTCCCTTGTTAGCCACGGTTGAGTCACCTTTTTTGTTTTATTTTTATGCCAAACAGGGATGAACAAATTCTGTAGTTCATCCATGCGATCTTTAAATGTTTGCCATTGCCTATCCACCATCAACCCTTTAAGTAACATTCCCCAATCCATCCTAGCCAACTCGCACCTCATATCATCGTAGTTTCCTTTATTTAAATTCAGAACCCTAATCTCTGAGTCAACTACTTCACTCTCCATCTTAATGAAGAATTCTATCATATTATGATCGCTCTTCCCCAAGGGGCCTCGCACAACAACATTGCTAATTAATCCTTTCTCATTACATAATACCCAGTCTAAGATGGCCTGATCTCTAGTTGGTTCCTCGACATATTGTTCCAGGAAACCATCCCATATACACTCTAGGAATTCCTCCTCCACAGTATTGTTACTAATTTGGTTAGCCCGATCTATATGTAGATTAAAGTCACCCCTGATAACTGCTGTGCCCTTATTGCACACGTCTCTAATTTCCCATTTAATGCCATCCCCAACCTCAGCATTACTGTTTGGGGGTCTGTATACACCTCCCACTAATGTTTTCTGCCCCTTGGTATCTCTCAGCTCTACTCATACAGATTCCACATCATCAGAGCCAATATCCTTCCTTACTATTGTGTTAATCTGAAGGGAGGCATGGTGGCATAGTGGTTAGCACTGTTGCCTCACAGCGCCAGGGACCCGGGTTTAAATCCGGCCTCGGGCGACTGTCTGTGTGGAGTTTGCACATTCTCCCTGTGTCTGCGTGGGTTTCCTCCGGGTGCTCCGGTTTCCTCCCACAGTCCAAAGATGTGCGGGTTAGGTTGATTTGGCTATGATAAATTGACCCTTAGTGTTAGGGGATTAAATACGTGGGGTTACGGGGATAGGGTGGGATATGTGTCGGTGCAGGCTCGATGGGCCGAAATGGCCTCTATCTGCACTGTGGGGATTCTGTGAATCTCCTCTTTAACCAGCAATGCTACCCCACCTCCTTTTCCTTTTTGCCTGTCCTTCCTGAATATTGAATACCCCTGGATGTTGAATTCCCAGCCTTGGTCACCCTGGAGCCATGTCTCCGTAATTCCAATTACATCATATCCGTTTACATCGATTTGTGCAGCTAATTCATCCACCTTATTACGAATGCTCCTCGCATTAAGACACAAAGCCTACAGGCTTGTTTTTTTAACACTCTTACTCCTTTTAGAATTATTATTTACTGTAGCCCTGTTTGATTTACACCCTTGATTTCTCTGCCTTCCACTTTTGCTTTTCTCCTTCCTGTCTTTTGTTTCTATCCTTGCTTCCCTTTCCTCTGTCTCCCTGCACAGGTTCCCAACCCCGTGCCATTTTAGTTTAAACCCTCCCCAACAGCACTAGCAAACACTCCCCCTAGGACATCGGTCCCAGTCCCGCCCAGGTGCAAACCGTCCAGTTTGTACTGGTCCCACCTCCCCCAGAACCGGTTTCAATATCCCAGGTATTTGAATCCCTCCCCCTTGCACCATTCCTCTAGCCACGTATTCATCTGAAATATTCTTCTATTTCTACTCTGACTAGCACGCGACACTGGTAGCAATCCTGAGATTACTACCTTTGAGGTCCTATTTTTTAATTTACCTCCTAACTCCCTATATTCAGCTTTTAGGACCTCATCCCATTTTTTACCTATATCGTTGGTACCTATATGCACCAAGACAACTGGTTGTTCCCCCTCCCCCTCCAGACTGTCCTGCTGCCACCCCGAGACATCCTTGACCCTTGCACCAGCGAGGCAACATACCATCCTGGAGTCTCATTTGTGGCCACAGAAACGCCTATTTATTCCCCTTACAATAGAATCCCCTATCACTATAGCTCTCCCACTCTTTTTCCTCCCATCCTGTGCAGCAGAACCACCCATAGTGCCAGGAAGTTGGCTGCTGCTGCCTTCCCCCGATAAGCCATCTCCCTCAACAATATCCAAAGTGGTATATCTGTTTGAGAGGGGGATGGCCACAGGGGACCCTTGCATTACCTGCCTGCGCCTACTACTCTGCCTGGTGGTCACCCATTCCCTTCCTGCCTGTGCAGCCTTTACCTGCGGTGTGACCAACTCCCTAAACGTGCTATCCACGATGTCCTCAGCATCGTGAATGCTCCAATATGTATCCATTCGCAGCTCCAGCGCCACAATATGGTCTGTCAGTAGCTACAGCTGGATACACTTCCCGCACACATGGTCGTCAGGAACACAGGAAGTGTCCCTGATTTCCCACATAGCACAGGAGGAGCATGCCATGGAGCTGAGCTGTCCTGCCATGACTTACCCTTTAATTAATTTAAATTAAATTAAATCAAATCAATACCACTAATTACGCTACATTAAATGATATACTCAAGGGCCCTTGGTTACTAGCACTCCCCGATACACAACAGAGACCTTAGAAACTATAACCACAAAAATTAAGACCGTCTAAATGTTATAAACTATTATTCTTAACTGTCAAACTATAGAGTAGTATAAATACTCACCTGGCCATACTCACCCAATACAAGAATACAAGTCAGAACCAGGCTTAATATAGAAAGTTCAGAGGGGAAGTGAAAAAGGAAGTATGAGAGGCAAAAAGAGAGAGTATGAGAATAGACTGGCAGTTAACGTAAAAGGGAATCCAAAAGTCTTCTATAGACATATAAATAGTAAACGGGTAGTAAGAGGAGGTGTGGGGCCGATTAGGGACCAAAATGGAGACCTACGCATGGAGGCAGAGGGCATGGCGCTACTTTGCATTTGTCTTTACCAAATAAGAAGATGCTGCCAAAATCATAGTGAAAGAGGAGGTAGTTGAGATATTGGATGGGCTAAAAATTGATAAAGAGGAGGTACAAGAAAGGCTGGCTGTAGATAAGTCACCCTAGGATGCTGAGGGAAGTAAAGGTGGAAATTGCAGAGGCACTGGCCATAACCTTCCAATCCTCCTTGGATACAGGGGCGATGCCAGAGGACTGGAGAATTGCAAATGTTACACCCTTGTTCAAAAAAGGGTGTAAAGATAACCCAGCAACTACAGGCCAGTCAGCTTAGCCTCGGTGGTGCGGAAACATTTAGAAACAATAATCCAGGACAAAATTAACAGTCACTTGGACAAGTGTGGATTAATTAAGGGAAGCTGGCACAGATTTGTTAAAGGCAAATCATGTTTAACTAACTTGAGCTTCGGTAGTGTTCTGAGGTAGCGCCTCGCTCCCTGACGTTTGTGCCTTAAGAGAGATGTGTAGCGCCTGATTTAGTGCCTAAATCACCTCCAGGGGTGATAGAGGCGAATTTTGCAGTTGGAGGCGATAATTAGCGCCCCAAAATGGGTGATACCGAATTTTTCCCCCCATATGCTTTGCTAACCACTCTCGCAATATGTCCTACCACCTTCAGGGACCTATGCACATTAACTCCCAGGTCCCTCTGTCCCTGCACACTCTTTTAAATTGTGCCATTAAGTGTATATTGCCTCTCCCTGTTCCTTCTGCCAAAATGTATCACCTCACACTTCTCTGTATTAAATTCCATCTGCCACTTGTCTGCCCATTCTGCTAGCTTTTCTATGTCCTCTATGTCCTGTTGCAGTTGATTGGTATCATCATCACTGTTTGCACACACCCCCAAGTTTGAAATTCTACTCTGTATTCCAATATCCAGGTCATTTATATATATCAAAAAAAGCAGTGGCCACAGCACTGACCCTTGGGGAACACCACTGTCTACCATCCTCCAGTTTGGAAAAACAGCCATTTACCATAACTCAGTTTTCTGTCCTTAAGCCAATTCTTTATCCAAGCTGTCACTGACTCACCTATTCCATAAGCCTCAATTTTTTTAATAAGCCTTCTATGTGGTACTTGAGCCCTTAATATCGCCAAGTGCCTTTGGGGCTGGGAGCTTAATTGTTTGTGCCTGATTTGTTAAATAAAGTTGTGTTGATACTGTGAGGCAGTTAGATTATATTGTGAAATAATCAGTTCAAGTAGTCTACAAAATATTAAACTGAATATCTACCTTTATACACATATTAAGATTCAGTCACATAACCTTTATGACAATGGCTAGGAATTTGCATTCAGCGGCATAGCGACGGCAGGGGGTCTTTCAGTTGGCAGCTCTCAGTAAGCGCCTGGAGTCCTGCTGGCTTCAGGCTCTGGAGGTTGGGCCTCCTAAACTCTTTTCCACGCAGGGCACAGTCACATCCAGGGCTGTTCTGCTCAGAAAATTGCCATATGTGTTTTTTTTTAAGAAAGTTTTATGTGGAGGAAAATGTTTTTTCTCTTGAGCCCCCCTCATCTGAGAATGCGCTCGCAGAATCCTGTTCTTTATGAGTGGATTTCCATCTCAAGTTGACCGCTGTTGAATTATCGGGACAACTTCTCAGTGCAAACTTACCCGTGAAGAAAGAACTTACATTTGCAGCGTTAGATAAACTCAAATGAAAGCAATTTGGGGTTGAGGGGAAATTGGGTGTTTTTTTAAGGGGGAGGGAACTGCATAAATGTGTTTATTTTTCTGAACGTTGTCAACCACAATAAATCTGCAGAGAGATAAAAAGTGTTTTTTAAGGGTTATAGAAAAGCAGAACGCCGCTGACCTCGAAGAAAGTTGCCCACAAAGATCTAGCAATCTCTGTGGCGTCAATTTCAGCTCTCCCGACCTTTGTTTGAATCTGACGCAAAATCAAGCGAATCTCCAGTGTCCAGCAACAGTGATGTCATCAAGCAGGCCGAGCAGCCAATCATAAATGAAAAATTCTCACAGTCAGCAAACTAGGAAGTAAAATGCACAAATTATAATTTATTTATATAAATTTTACAGAGAGTGAAATAAAGATTGGGACATACACATAGGATTAAGGTAGAAGCTGAAATATAAACAAACTTAAAAATATATATCATTTTAAAAAACATGTAATTCTTAATCATATTCATGGAAAAATTTGACATTCCACAAATATATAATTCGTTTTTCAGGGCCAGACATGTTCAGCAGTCAATACGCCATTAAAAACACAGTTACACATCTTTCAGCAAGGCTTAACTTTTTCGGGGGTGGGGCGGGGGGTTTAACAGCAATATTCCAGCGTAATTTTCATCCTTCAGTGTGATTTGAATTGATTGCCCACTCTGGGGAGTTCCACAGTGCAACCTGTGGCGGAGCAGGGAATGACTGACCGCAACTTCTGGATTTCCGCATTTATCTGCGCATGTGCTAAATCCTGAAGGTGCTGCCAGTTTCTGAGGGATAATGATGGCAAACGCTGACAGTTTTGCCGTCATTACCACTGCAAAATCTGGGCCATTATTTGTGCCTGGGTTAATTGCACTTGGTGTGTTTACACTGCCTGTGCAATATTGAAATCCTCTATCACATTGCAGGTCTGGGTATCTTTTACTTGTCAGTATGAACTGGAAGGGGGTGAAGGGGTATGCTGGTGTGAACTTTTTTTTAATTTGTTCATGGGATGTGGGCATCTCTGGCAAGGCCAGCATTTATTGCCCATCCCTAGTTGCCCCTGAGAAGGAGGTGGTGAGCCTCCGCCTTGATCTGCTGCAGTCCGTGTGATGAAGGTACTCCCACAGTGCCGTTAGGGAGTTCCAGGATTTTGACTCAGTGACGATGAAGGATCGGCGATATACTTTCAAGTCACGATGGTGTGTGACTTGGAGAGGAACTTGGAGGTGGCGGTGTTCCCTTGCGCCTGCTGCTCTTGTCCATCTAGAGGTCGCGGGTTTGGGAGGTGCTGCCGAACAAGCCTTGGTGAGTTGCTGCAGTGCATCTTGTAAATGGTACACACTGCAGCCACGGTACGCCGGTGGTGGAGGGAGTGAATGTTTAAGGTGGTGGATGGGGTGCCAATCAAGCGGGCTCCTTGCTTTGTCTTGGATGGTGTCGAGCTTCTTGAGTGTTTTTGGAGCTGCACTCATCCAGGCACGTGGAGAGTATTTCATCACACTTCTGACTTGTGCCTTGTAGGTGGTGGAAAGGCTTTGGGGAGTCAGGAGGTGAGACACTCGCCACAGAATACCTAGCCTCTGATCTGCTCTTGTTGCCACAGTATTTATGTGGCTGGTCCAATTAAATTTCTGGTCAATGGTGACCCCCTGGATATTGATGGTGGGGGATTTGGTGATGGAAATGCTATTGAATGTCAAGAGATGGTGGTTAGATGCTCGCTTGTTGGAGATAGTCATTGCCTGGCACTTGTGTGGCACAAATGTTACCTGCCAGTTATCAGCCCAGGCCTGAATTTCATCAGGTCTTGCTGCATGCGGGCATGGACTGCTTCATTATCTGAGGAGCTGTGAATGGCACTGAACACTGTGCAGTCATCAGCAAACATCCCCACTTCTGACCTTTATGATGGAGGGAAGGTCATTGATGAAGCAGCCAAAGATGGTTGGGCCTAGAACACTGCCCTGAGGAACTCCTGCAGTGATGTCCTGGGGCTGTGATGATTGACCTCCAACCACCACAACCATCTTCCTTTGTGCTAGGTATGAATCCAGCCAGTGGAGAGTTTTCCCCCCTATTCCCATTGACTTCAGTTTTACTAGGGCTCCTTGGTGCCACGCTCGTTCAAATGCTGCCTTGATGTCAAGGGCAATCACTCTCACCTCACCTTTGGAATTCAGTTCTTTTGTCCATGTTTGGACCAAGGCTGTAATGAGGTCAGGATCTGAGTGTTCCTGGCGGAACCCAAACTGCGCATCATTGAGCAGGTTATTGGTGAGTAAGTGCTGCTGATAGCACTGTCGATGATACCTTCCATCACTTTGCTGATGATTGAGAGTAGACCAATGGGGCGGTAATTAGCCGGATTGGATTTGTTCAGCTTTTTGTGGACAGGACATATGTGGGCAGTTTTCCACATTGTCGGATTGATACCAGTGTTATAGCTGTACTGGAACAGCTTGGCTAGAGTTGCGGCTAGTTCTGGAGCACAAGTCTTCAGCACGACAGCCGGGATGTTGTCGGGGCCCACAACCGTTAGTTGTTTAATGGTCCACCACCATTCATGGCTGGATGTGGCAGGACTGCAGAGCTTTGATCTGATCCGTTGATTGTGGGATTGCTTAGCTCTGTCTATAGCATGCTGCTTCTGCTTTTTAGTCCTGTGTTGCAGCTTCCCCAGGTTGGCACCGCATTTTAAGGAATGCCTGGTGCTGCTCCTGGCATGCTCTTCTACATTCTTTATTGAACCAGGGTTGGTCCCCTGGCTTGATGGTAATGGTAGAGTGAGGGATATGCGGGCCATGAGCTTACAGATTGTGGTGGAATACAACTCTGCTGCTGATGGCCCACAGCGCCTCATGGATGCCCAGTTTTGAGCTGCTAGATCAGTTCTGAATCTATCCCATTTGGCACGGTGGTAGTGCCACACAACATGATGGAAGGTGTCCTCAGTGTGAAGATGGGACTTCGTCTCCACAATGACTGTGCAGTGGTCACTGCCACCAATGCTGTCATGGATAGATGCATCTGCGACAGGTAAATTAGTGAGGACAAGGTCAAGTAGGTTTTTCCCTCGTGTTGGTTCTCTCACCACCTGTCACAGGCCCAGACTGGCAGCAATGTCCTTCAGGACCCAGCCAGCTCGGTCAGTAGCGGCGCTACCGCACCACTCTTGGTGATGGACATTGAAGTCCCCACTCAGAGTACATTCTGTGCCCTTGCTACTCTCAGTGCTTCTTCCAAGTGATGTTCAACATGGAGGAGTACTGATTCATCAGCTGAGGCAATAGGTTTCTTTGCCCTTGCTTGATCTGAAGCCATGAGACTTCATGGGGTCCGGAGTCAATGTTGAGGACTCCCAGGGCCACTCCTTCCTGACTGTATACCACTGTGCCGCCACCCCCTGGTGGGTCTGTCCTGCCGGTGCGACTGGACCTACCCAGGGATGGTGATGGAGGAGTTTGTGACATTGGCTGAAAGGTATGATTCTGTGAGTATGACTATGTCAGGCTGTTGCTTGACTAGTCTGTGGGACAGCTCTCCCAATTTTGGCACAAGTCCCCAGATGTTGATGAGGAGGACTTTGCAGGGTCGACTGGGCTGGGTGTGCCATTGTCGTGTCCTTAGTTGGTGCCAAGGTTGGTGCCAGGTGTTCTGTCCGGTTTTATTCTTATTGTTTTTCACAACTGAGGGCAGTTAAGAGTCAACCACATTGCTGTGGGTCTGGAGTCATAGGTAAAGACTGCAGATTTCCTTCCCTAAACGACATTAGTGAACCAGATGGGTTTTTACTACAATCCGATAGTTTCATGGTTGTCACCATTACTGATGCTAGCTTTTTATTCCAGATTTATTTAATTAACTGAATTTAAATTCCCCAGCTGCCATGGTGGGATTTGAGCTCGCGTCTCTGGATCATTCGTCCAGGCCTCTGGATTACTAGCCCAGTAATATAACCACTATGCTACCGTTCCCAATAACCAGTAACTGAGGTGAGGCTGGGGAATTGTGTCAATGTGAACCAGGAGGGTGAAGTGCCAATGTGAACTGAGGAAGGAAAGAGAAAACTACCACTGTGAATTAGGGGAAAAGAGAGAGCAGAGTGGCAGCACGGACTGGGGGAGAGGATAAAGAGAAGAACTGGGAGGTGTCGGGAAAAGCAGAGCGCCTCTGTAATCTGGGGGAAAATATGTATCCACGACAGGTTACAATTTCTCCAAGAAATGTGAGAAAATTCCTGAATGTTGGAATTTTGGTAGCTTATGAATAGCCCAGGCCTCACTGCACTTTCAGCGCAACTACCTGTCTTGGCCTATATTCAGGGCTGTTTTTCAGTTGTCAGGTTTTTTTTGAAGTTGTTGGTCAGTTATTGCTAGTTTTTCAGTATGAACGGAGGGAGGGGTGGGGCGAGAGAGAAGAATGCTGGCATGCGTGCTCCTTATAAATGTAGTTTGATGGCTATGACATACATATGTTAGTACAGCATCTGACTGGCCTCTCATGAGGGAAGCCATCTACAGACCTGAAAGGAATTCTAGACCAGAATGGCCTAGCAGCCAAGAGGCTAGAAACCACACACTACCATCTTTATACAGCCTGTGGTGCAATAGGTATAGATAGCCAAACCATTGCATTGGTAGTATGACTAATATTAAATTCAGAATAGTCTCACTTCTTCCTACACTAAGTCTGCTCTGATACTTGTTCGTATTGGAAAATACAACAACTTTTGGCATAAGCAAGGTTGGAGCAGGAAACTCCAAATATCCCTATATAATTTCCCATGTCCACATTTATAATGGAAACTGCCTGCGTAAACTTGTCACGCTGTGATTATGCCCTCCCATCGTGGATTTTTACCATTTCTTCAACTTTTGTAAAGGCACTCCTATTTGTCTGATTAATTATTTATTTTCTCATGTAATATGAGATCAAGAACACAATAGCTAATTCTGTGTTTAAAAGCATATAAATCATTATTTAACTGCATATGAAGCTAAGACTATGAAAGATGAATGGTAATAATCAACTACTAAGTCATTATATTTTCATGTTAATTTAACAACTTACAGATGATGCAAAGGGTTTAAGGCACTATAGTGCCAATCCTGATGGGAGGGTGTAATCACAGTGTGACAAGTTTACGTAGGCAGATTCTGTTATAAACATGAATGTAAGAATTTATATAGGGATATCGGGAATCACCTGCTCCAACCCTATTTATGCTGTGGTCTTGAGCACAGATGAAGAGCTCATTTTTGTGTTTAGAAGCTTATAATACTACCTCATTCACAGCCACTTAGAATAATTCATATTTAGAATCTTTTATGCTTATATGTTTCATAGTAAACTTGATTATAACTGCTATTTTTTTTAATGTTATGGTACCAAGTCATCATCACTTATTTTTTTATTATTCAGTAACTCTGCCTTTAAATTTCAGTTTGACATATATTCAGACTACTGTATTACTTTTATAATATTGTGTGGGGCCAAAGTTTTCTATGATTATTAACTTGTCTAGTGGGAATTCATCTGGCTTCTGTAAATAAAGTCTGGATGTAGCTGTTTATGCAATGCACATACAAATGGTTACCCTTCCATTGATTGTCCATCAACATATGAGGCTGCACATTATGCAAAGTTGCCCTTTGCACTTTCTTTCCAACTCATTTAAAAATAGCCGTTAGGAAAGTTAAAATTCCATGAAATAGTCCTACTACCTTACCACTGGAAAAATAAACAGTTTTCCTGTTTTATTTCTACATTTCATAATAAGCTAGTTTAAATGCATAACATACTTTTAAAATACTAATATTGAGCAAGTTGCAGAACAATGATATTTCTTTTAAATTATATTGTACCTAAGACAGGATTTATTTACCTTCCTGGGTAATAGATAGAGATAATGTTTCTTGGATTAGTAAAGTGATTTAGAAGTTATTGCACCTGCAAATCATTTTGATAGTTGTACCATTATAGAATTAAAATTTCCTGCCAAATACCAGATGATCACTTCTATAGCCATCAGTTCTGATTAAGGTATAATTAAGCCAATTGGGAAATATTTTCTGGCTCAGTTACCTCAGCTGTGATAGCATATTGTTAGCACCATCAAATGGGTAAATTGCAGTTGGCAAGTATCAGTCATACCTGACTAATTGGTGATGTATGCATTTATGTTCATTTTTTTTACAATATACCATTGAATTTTCCTTGTTTGCAATTGAAAACAAAGTTGATACTCAGCCATGGCCAAAACATTCCAGTCAACCCTCTGAAAAATGTACCCTTCATACGCCCACAGAAGAGACAGGAGGAGATCTGGAAGCTCATCAGAGTTGCTCGTTGTCTACAAGCTTACCTAATGTTACCAGTTTTCAGAGAGGCCTTTCCCTGTTGAAGTCCCAGTGGGCATGTCAGCTCTCTCTATAATCTGTTGCTATGTTGCGCTCCAGGGAGCACTTGTTACATGTTCTGAATCTGTTGTACTAAGAATAGAATCATAGAATGGTTACAGCACAGGAGGAGGGCATTCGGCCCATCGAGCCCGTGCCGGCTGTCTGCAAGAACACTTCAGCTATTCCCACTCCCCTGCCCTTTCCTTGTAGCCCTGCAAATTTTTTTCCTTCAGGTACTTATCCAACTCCCTTTTGAAAGCCACAATTGAGTCTGCCTCCACCAACCTTTCAGGCAGCGCATTGCAGATCCTAACCACTCGCTGCATAAAAAAGTTTTTCCTCATATCGCTTTTAGTTCTTTTGCCAATCATCTTAAGTCTGTGTCCTCTGGTTCTCGACCCTTCCATAGAAACATAGAAGATAGGAGCAGGAGTAGGCCATTCGGCCCCTCGAGCCTGCTCCGCCATTCAATTCGATCATGGCTGATCATCCAAATTCAGTACCTGGTCCCTGCTTTCACCCCATACCCCTTGATCCCTTTAGCCTTAAGAAATATATCTAACTCCGTCTTGAATATATTTAATGAATTGGCCTCTACTGCCTTCTGTGGTAGAGAATTCCACAGGTTCACCACTCTCTGGGTGAAGAAATTCCTCCTCATCTCTGTCCTAAATGGCTTACCCCTTATCCTTAGACTGTGACTCCTGGTTCTGGACTCCCCGGCCATCAGGAACATCCTTCCTGCATTTAGTCTGTCTAGTCCTGTTAGAATTTTATAGGTTTCAATGAGATCCCCTCTCATTCTTCTAAACTCCAGCGAGTATAAGCCCAATCGACCCAATCTCTCGTCATATGTCATTCCTGGCATCCCAGGTATCAGCCTGGTGAATCTTCGCTGCACTCCCTCCATGGCAAGAACATCCTTCCTCAGATAAGGCGACCAAAACTGCACACAATACTCAAGGTGTGGTCTCACCAAGGCCCTGTACAACTGCAGCAAGACATCCTTGTTCCTGTACTCGAAACCTCTTGCTACGAACGCCAACATACCATTTGCCTTCTTAACTGCCTGCTGCACCTGCATGCTTACCTTCAGCAACTGATGCACAAGGACACCCAGGTCTCGTTGCACTTCTCCTTCTCCCAATCTATTGCCATTTAGATAATAATCTGCCTTCCTGTTTTTGCCACCAAAGTGGACAACCTCACATTTATCTACGTTATATTGCATCTGCCATGTTTCTGCCCAATCACCCAACATGTCCAAATCATCCTGGAGTTTCTCGACATCCTCCTCACAGCACACACGCCCACCCAGCTTTGTGTCGTCTGCAAATTTGGAGATATTACATCTAGTTCCCTTGTCTAGATCATTAATATATATTGTGAATAGCTGGGGTCCAAGGACCGATCCCTGCGGTACCCCACTAGTCACTGCCTGCCACTCGGAAAAAGACCCGTTTATTCCAACTCTTTGCTTTATGTCTGCCAACCAGTTCTCTATCCAAGTCAATACCTTGCCCCCAATCCCATGTGCCTTAACTTTACATGCTAATCTCTTATGCAGGACCTTATTGAAGGCCTTCTGAAAGTCCAGATACACCACATCCACTGGTTCTCCCTTATCTATTTTACCAGTTACATCCTCAAAAAATTCCAGTATATTAGTCAAGCACGATTTACCTTTTGTGAATCCATGTTGACTTTGTCCGATCCTGTCACTGTTTTCCAAGTGCTCTGCTATTACATCTTTTATAATGGACTCTAGCATTTTCCCCACTACCGATGTCAGGCTTACCGGTCTGTAATTCCCCGTTTTCTCTCTACCACCTTTTTTGAATAGTGGGGTAACATTAGCTACCCTCCAATCCATGGGTACTGTTCCAGATTCCATCGAATGTTGGAAGATGATCAGCAATGCATCTACTATTTCTAGGGCCACTTCCTTAAGTACCCTAGGATGTAGCAGAATGCTCCACACGGGCCAGATCAGAACCTTCTAGCAACTAATATAAATGAAATGGCTCTAGGCTACAGGCCACAACACAGGAGAGAGATCTGTGGATATTGATGGATAGTTCAGCAGCAGTAAGGAAAGCTAACTGGATCTTGAATAGGACTGAGCACAAATCCGAGCAGGTGATAATGAGTGATAAGAAGGCCCTGGTATGGCTACACCAAAATACAATTCTCATTGCCATACTACAGCAAGGATTTTCAGATATTGGAAGCAGCACAGAAAAGTGCAACCAGTACCTGGGGATGAGTGATCATAATATGATAGAATTTCATATTAAGTTTGAGAGTGATGTGGTTAAGTCCGAAACGAGGGACTTAATTTTAAACAAAGCTAATTATAGAGGTATGAGGGGTGAGTTGGCTATGGTAGAATGGGAAACCAGATTAATAGATATGACAGTAGATAAGCAATGGCAAGCATTCTCTTGAGGAATGAAAACTCCACCAGACAAGTGTTATAACCATGGCTAACTAGAGAAGTTAGATTAAAAGAAGAGGCTTACAATGTTGGCAACAAGAGTAGTAAGCCTGAAGATTGGAAGGGTTTTAAAAACCAGCAAAAGATGGCCAAGAAATTGATAAAGAGGGAGAAAATAGAATGAGAGTAAACTAGCAATAAATATAAAAACAGATAGTAAGAGCTTTTACAACTATATAGAAAGGAAGAGTAGAAGACACAAAGAACATACCAGAAATTGTGGGGAACCAAAGGACTAATGAGAGTGAGGAACGTAAAGTAATCAATATTAGTAAAGAAAAAGTACTGGAAAAATTAATGGGACTAAAAGCCAACAAATCCCCTGGACCTGATGGCCTACATCCTAGGGTTTTAAAAGAGGTGGCTGCAGGGATAGTGGATGCATTGGTATTGATCTTCCAGAATTCCCTAGATTCTAGAATAGTCCCCGTGGATTGGAAGGTAGAAAATCTAACCCCATTGTTCAGGAAAGGTGGGAGAGAGAAAACGGGGAATTATAGGCCAGTTAGCCTGATATCAGTAGTTGGGAAAATGCTAGAATATTATTAAGGATGTGATAACAGAGCACTTGGAAAATCACGATATGATTAGCCAGAGTCAACATGGTTATATGAAAGGGAAATCATGTTTGACAAAAGAGTTTTTTGAGGGTGGTACTAGCAGGGTAGATAAGGGGGAATCAGTGGATGTAGTATATTTAGATTTTCAGAAGGCATTCGATAAGGTGCCACACAAGATGTTACACAAATTATGCCTCATGGGATTGGGGGTAATATATTAGCATGGATTGAGGATTGGTTAATGGACAGAAACAGAGAGTAGGAATAAATGGGTCATTTTTGGGATCGCAGGGTGTAACTAGCCTCAGCTATTTACAATCTAAATCAATGACTTAGATGAGGGGACAGAGGGTATCCAAGTTTGCTGATGATAGAATGCTAGATGGGAAAGTAAGCTGTGAGGAGGATGCAAAGAGGCTGCAAAGGGATATAGACAGGTTAAGTGAGTGGGCAAGAACATGGCAGATTTAATATAATGTGGAGAAGCGTAATGTTATCCACTTTGGTAGGAAAAATAGAGAAAAGCAGAATATTTTTTAAATGGTGAGAGACTGGGAAATGTTGGTATTCAGAGGGATCTGGGCATCCTTGTACACGAATCACAGAAAGGTATAGCAAGCAATTAGGACACCAAATGGTATGTTTGCCTTTATTACAAAGGGATTTCAGTATAATAAGGAAGTCTTACTACAATTATATAGGACCTTAGTACGACCACACCTGGATTACTGTGTACTGTTTTGCTTTTCTTACCTAAGGACAAATATGCTTGCCTTAGAGGGAGTTCACTAGACTGATTATTGGGATGAGGGGATTGTCCTATGAGTAGAGAGATTGAGTAGACTAGGCCTATATTCCCTAGAGTTTAGAAGAATGAGAGGTGATCTCATTGAAACAAATACATTTCTTAAAAGGCTTGACAGGGTGGATGCTGGATGTTCCTCCTGACTGGAGAGTCTAGAACTAGGGGTCATAGTCTCAGAATAAGGGGTCAGCCATTTAGGACTGAGATGAGGAGAAACTTCTTCACTCAAAGTGTTGTGAATCTTTGAAATTCCCTACCCCAGAGAACTGTGGATGCTCAGTCGTTGAGTATATTCAATAAGAAATTTATAGATTTTTGGATACGAAGGGAATCGAGGTATATGGGGATAGTGCAGGAAGGTGGAGTTGAGTTAAAGATCAGCCATGATCTTATTAAATGACAGAGCCGGCTTGACCTACTCCTGCTCCTATTTCTTATGTTCTTATGAGAGATTTGGGGTCCTTGTACATGCATCACAGAAAGTTAACATGCAGGTACAGCAAGCAATTAGGAAGGCAAATGATATGTTAGCTTTTATTGCAACAGCGTTGGAGTATAAGAGTAAGGAAGTCTTGCTGCAGTTATATACGGCTTTGGTGAGACTACACCTGGAATACTGTGTACAGTTTTGGTCTCCTTACCTAAAGAAGGATATACTTACCTTAAAGGGGTTGCAATGAAGGTTCACCAGATTGATTCCTGGGATGAGAGGGATGTCCTATGAGGAGAGATTGAGTAGAATGGGCCTATGTTCTCTGGAGTTTAGAAGAATGAGAGGTGATCTCATTGAAACATATAAAATTCTTAGAGGGCTTGACAGAGTAGGTGCTAAGAGGCTGTTTCCCCTGGCTGGAGAGTATAGAACTAGGGGTCATAGTCTTAGGAAAAGGGGTCGGCCATTTAGGACTGAGATGAGGAGAAATTTCTTCACTCAGAGGGTTGTGAACCTTTGGAACTCTCTACCCCAGAGAGCTGTGAATGCTCAGTTGATGAGTATATTCAAGACTGAGATCAATAGATTTTTGGGCACTAAGGGAGTCAAGGGATATGGGGATAGGGTGAGAAAGTGGAGTGGATGTCGAAGTTCAGCCATGATCTTATTGAATGGTGGAGCAGGCTTGAAGGGCCGTATGGCCTACTCCTGCTCCCAGTTCTCTTGTTATAATTAACAACAACTTGCATTTATATAGCAACTTTAGCGTAGTAAAACATCCCACGGTGCTTACCAACCCCTTATAACTACACCTTTGTAGCCCTAAACACGGCTGCAAATACATCTCTGCTATGTGCACTGCACTTAGTTCTGTCCCAATTCGCATCACAGAAAGCCTCAAAGGGGCACTGGATGACAGAGGAGGAATGAAGGAAAATATGGGGGGAGGGGAAATCCCTCACAATTGTCAATTTGGTTAATTTAAAATAATTAACTAGGTGTACCACATTCCACACAATCTCTTCCCCTCCTTGATGGAACAATCCTGGTGAGACTATAGCCAAATGGGCAGGCACCTTCTAATTCTGTTCCCAGATCCATCCATTCTAGACAGCGTTCTGGAATGCCAAGAATGGCATGACCAACCTTACAATTACCATTTGGCTGTTGGCAATGAGAGGGTGCAGCTCTGTGCTGTGACAACCACTTCAGAAATACTGGGCAGAGCACTTTGGAAGCATATACCACTTGAAGCAAGTAATGCTCCACCTCAGACAGGAGAAGTACAGGGCAACCTGAAGTTAAAATTCTTTTAGATAATAAGGAAAAGCTTTCCTTGGTAGATAATCAGCATTCTGCTGCCTTGATTGTCCAGGAGTGCAAGATGGTCATTGGATCCCGTCTTTTGCAAAATTTGGCCATACAGCATGGCATGGCAAAATTTGGATAAGCAGGAGTAGCCTTGTCATTTGAAGATGCAGCACGATAGCAGTTTGTTTATGCAACTGATATACATGCATTGGGAAAGGAAATAAAAGAAAACTTTATCCAGGAACAGTTTTTCCCAACAATTGACAAACGAACAGCAAAGCCAGTTTTTGGCAGGTGAATATTACTGTCAGTTCAAAACTCACCCGCTGCAGCATAAAAGAGGCCCCGGGGTATTTTAACTCCCATGCCTCATTTAAATTCTGCCAGCTGACTTTCCACCAATTCCGGGCAGGAAGTGATGGAAATTTGCATGGCCTGCAGGCCGCCTGCCAATCCCATGTATGTCGTAAGATCAGCTGCCGGGCTGTCCCACAGGAGTCCCTGCGATTAGCAGCGACACCATTGGGGCCCGACATGCACATATGTTAAAAAGGGTCCTGCCAGCTTTGGGTATCTTTGCCACCTGCTCAGTGGATCAGGTTTTAAAGCGGAGGGTTAACTTCTGGCGGCTCCAGGATGGGTAAGTGATCTGGACGATTTTAACTGCCCACCCTGCCCGGATTCTGCCAGACAGGTAGAGTTAAAATCACCCGTGAACATTTAAATTTAAAAAATAATAAAGGTTACATAAACAGAGAAAAGAAATGAGGTTACACCAGTACAAGTGCAATAGGCTGAGTAGCCTCCTCCTATACCTAAACTTCTATGAAAACCAATAGAAATATTAAAGTAATAGTTTTAACTATGCTAAGTTGGTGACTAATTTTTAGAAATTAGTCATAATATCCAGAATACAATCAATATAATTTGGAACAAGCTGCCTTAATATGTCTCACTGAATACACACGAGTCTACATGCAGCAATTGTAGATAGTTTAGACAAATTGTATCAGCTATCTACAATAGCACACTCAATATTTAGTGTAATACAGGAAACTTTGGTTTATCCGGAGGTCAACTGTCCGGAATGCTCGAGCCACTGGCAAAAATCAGGAGCCGTTTCGTTAGTTTTTTTTTCTTTTCGTTGCTTTTTTTCCACCAGTCAGGCTCTGCAAGGTCTCGCTGAAGCTGTTGCTAAGCTACAGAGACGCTTGCAAGGTATGGCCGACTGTTTAGAAGCTGTTGCAACAGGATTTGTTGCCAGATACGGAGCTCAAAATCTCCGTATGTTTCAACATTAGCGCTGGTTTGTCCGGCAGTTTTGATGGGACGGCAACAGCTCGGTCCCGTCGGTGCTGGATAGCACAAAGTTTCCTGTAAGTTTTTAAATGCAAGTAGGCTGAACCAGTGGGATATAGTGGAGAGTTTCCAAAGAGCGGTATTATGGTTTTGCACAGCTCAAGAGGGGATCTTGAAAGTATTGATTAGAAGCTACAATGATTGTCTGTCCCAGTTATTGATTTTAAGTAAGTACCTGGGTCCTTGTGGATACCAACTTCATGGAAGTGTGTTTTACACTTGATTATGGATCATGACTATAAATTAAGAGCCAACAGCATTCTAGTACCAATTAGTATAGTACTGTAGCATTAGTTGGTGGACTATGATGGGTGGGGACCAAAATGTAGTAATATATTATATTATATTATATCTATTTGGAAAATGGCGATGTTAAACAGCCTATTCAGCTTACAGTGTTCTAATTCAGGAAGCAGTATCTCAGAAACTGTCTGGTCAGAATTAAAGGCCCAAACTATAGCTCCATCCTTGCAGGCGAACTTTATACACTGAGGGTAGAATTCCCGGAGGGAGTTCCCTAATTTTTGGAGTTTCTGCCAAAGTTATGGCAGGAGATCGGGAGAACCCCTGAAGAAATTATTGGTGCGGTCTTCTAGCATGAAGTAAATGAATAGGACATCTGGGCTATGAGTAACAGATACAAAGTGGGAATAGTTACTGAAAGAATAACCACTTATAAAGTCTATTTTTTAAAAAACATTTAAAATGAACAATTTTAATCTAAAAATTCAGTTCTTCCTGTTGAAGCAAAATGAAGCAGTTATCTTGATTTATTACTTCAATCTTCAGAATGCTGATCTGGAGATCTTTATTGTGAGACATTACTATCATTTTGGGAAAGCTATTGTGTAAAACATTACCAAATTAACAAGTATAATGGAAATACGTATTTAGAAAGTAAATTACTGAGTAGGCAGAATGACACGCATTATCTCTTTTAAGGGATTGGGAGATCATTGAACAAGGGTTTGGGATCCCCACCAACACAAAAGCAACATACTAATCAAATGCATTTCTTTTAGTATTGCTTGCCTCAAGATCACTCTGATAATAAAATTGTCTATTTAATAATACTTGCATTTGTATAGTATGTTTCATGTCAAACTGTTTCTAAGTGCTTCACAATGAATTACTTTTTGAAGGGCAGTGACTGTTTAGATGATTAAATATTGAGATGCTGTTTGATTAACCACATCTTCAGATGAGCTGGATGTCATTTTTGTCCAAATTTATTGTCTAAGTGGTTTTATACATCTTCCATCTTGCTGTTTTGAATGCAGATAAATCTCAATGAGAATCTAGTCTGGTATTAATACTAATATATATTCTTAGTAATATATATGCACAGTAATATGTCTCTAAAGCAATGTTAAAAGTGGCAACACACATTTACAAACAGCAGATTGTGGAAATCTGCTGTTTGTAAATATGCAACTTCAAATATTCAGACAGCTTGTACATTTGTAGATTTAAAAAATATTCTAATGTGAAATTTTTAAAACACTTTTCCTTAAAGGTTTAAACACTTAAGAATTATAGAAACTTTGATTACTCTACTGGTTGGTCAACCTGAGGAAGTCCTTATCAATGTCGTCGGAGCGTTGGGACAATGTGCACGAGACCCGTTTATTCGAGGTGCTATCAGGAGATCTGGAGGAATCGATCCATTGGTCAATCTCCTAACTGGAACTAATAATGCACTTCTTGTAAACGTCACCAAAGCAGTGGGAGAATGTGCTGTTGATGCTGAAAATATGTCGTACGTACTTTTTCTATATGTTATTATTGGTCCATCTTCTGTGTCATTGCTCAAGGAAAACATGTAAACTTCTCTGCTTTATTTCCCACCTCTCTAATTCTTTTTCACTCTTTCTCTGTCTTTCTGTTTGTCCTTCTCGATCTGTCTTTCTGGCCCCGATATTTGGCAACATGTTCCCGTAAAGGTCAAGGGTGGTTCCAAAAACCACAGGGAACCTTGGATGTCAGGGGATATACGAGAATGGATTAGGAAAAAAAGGAGGGCTTTTGGCAGATACAAAAGGCTAAAGACGGAGGAAGCCCTAGAGGAGTACAAAAAGTGCAGGGGGATACTTAAAAAAGAAATTAGGAGATCAAGGAGGGGCCATGAAATAACACTGGCGAGCAAAATAAAGGAAAATCCGAAGATGTTTTATAAGTATATTAAGGGTAAGAGGATAACTAGGGAAAAAATAGGGCCCATTAGGGACAAAACTGGCAATCTGTGTGTGGAGCCGGAAGTTGTAGGAGGGGTTCTAAATGAATTTTTTGCACCTGTTTTCACTATGGAGAAGGATGATGTAGACATAGAAATAGGGCGGGGGGACTGTGATATGCTCGAACATATTCACATCGAGAGGGAGGAGGTATTGGCAGTTTTAGCTGGCCTAAAAATGGATAAATCCCCAGGCCCGGATGAAATGTATCCCAGGCTGCTGTGTGAGGCAAAGGAGGAGATTGCGGGGGCTCTAACACATATATTCAGGACCTCTCTGGCCACAGGGGATGTGCCAGAGGACTGGAGAACCTCTAATGTAGTACCATTATTCAAGAAGGGAAGTAGGGAAAAACCGGGGAACTACAGGCCAGTGAGCCTAACATCAGTGGTAGGAAAATTATTGGAAAAAATTCTGAGGGACAAAATTTGTCTCCACTTGGAGAGGCAAGGATTAATCAGGGATAGTCAACATGGCTTTGTCAAGGGAAGATCATGTCTGACTAATTTGATTGAATTTTTTGAGGGGGTGACTAGGTGTGTGGATGAGGGTAACGCAGTGGATGTGGTATATATGGATTTCAGTAAGGCCTTCGATAAAGTCCCGCACAGGAGACTGGTCAAGAAGGTAAGAGCCCATGGAATCCAGGGTGCCTTGGCACATTGGATACAAAACTGGCTTAGTGACAGAAGGCAGAGGGTGATGGTCGAAGGTTGTTTTTGTGACTGGAAGCCTGTGGCCAGTGGGGTACCACAGGGATCGGTGCTGGGTCCCTTGCTGTTTGTGGTCTACATTAATAACTTGGATATGAATGTAAAAGGTATGATCAGTAAGTTCGCGGATGATACAAAAATTGGTAGGGTGGTAAATAGCGAGGAGGGTAGCCTCAGTCTGCAGAACGATATAGATGGGTTGGTCAGATGGGCGGAACAGTGGCAAATGGAATTTAACCCGGAAAAGTGCGAGGTGATGCACTTTGGGGGGACTAACAAGGCAAGGGAATACACAATGAATGGTAAGACCCTCGGTAAGACGGAGGGTCAGAGGGATCTGGGTGTGCAAGTACACAGATCCCTGAAGGCGGCGGAACAGGTGGATAAGGTGGTAAAAAAGGCATATGGGATACTTGCCTTCATTAGCCGAGGCATTGAATATAAGAGCAAGGAGGTTATGATGGAACTGTATAAAACGCTGGTTAGGCCACAGCTGGAATACTGTGTGCAGTTCTGGTCGCCACACTACAGGAAGGATGTGATCGCGTTGGAGAGGGTGCAGAGGAGGTTCACCAGGATGTTACCGGGGCTGGAGCGCTTCAGCTGTGAAGAGAGACTGGGCAGACTGGGTTTGTTTTCCTTGGAGCAGAGGAGGTTGAGGGGGGACATGATTGAGGTGTACAAAATTATGAGGGGCATAGATAGGATGGATGCTGAGGAGCTTTTTCCCTTAGTAGAGGGGTCAATAACTAGGGGGCATAGATTCAAGGTAAAGGGCGGGAGGTTTAGAGGGGATTTGAGGAAGAACTTTTTCACCCAGAGGGTGGTTGGAGTCTGGAACTCACTGCCTGAAAGGGTTGTGGAGGCAGGAACCCTCACAACATTTAAGAAGCATTTGGACGAGCACTTGAAATGCCATAGCATACAAGGCTACGGACCAAATGCTGGAATATGGGATTAGATCAGACAGGGCTTGATGGCCGGCACGGACACGATGGGCCGAAGGACCTCTATCCGTGCTGTATAACTCTATGACTCTATGACTCTATTTACGCGGAGGCGGCAGGGAAGCGTGGTTTTGGAGGGGAGTGGGGGCGGGGGACCGGGGACCCGGAATGCAGAGTTCCTGCCGAATTTAACGGCAGGACCTCATTATAATTTTTTATAATTCCCTTTCCCGCCCACCAGCCTGCCAGATTGACAGCAGGAAAGCCAACGGTAGAAGGCCGCAGCCAGAGACCGTTGGGGACGGTACCTGGCAATCAGAAAAGATCGGGGCTTGGTGGGGGACTCGGAGTAGGGCAACTGGGAGGGAGGGAGAGAGGCAAAGATCAGGGCATGGTGGGAGGTGGTCGAAAAGGGAGGCAAAGATTGGAGCTTGATGGGTGGAAGGCTTGACCGATCGCAGCAACAACAACGTGTGTGTGTGTGTGTATAGCATCTTTACCACAGTAAAATGTTCCAAGACACTTCACAGGAGCGTTAGCAAAGAAAATTCGACACCGAGCCACATAAGACATTAGGACAGATTTTAAGGAGCATCTTAAAGGAGGTGAGTGAGGTAGACAGGCGGCGAGTTTTAGGGATGTAGTTCCAGAGATTAGGACCATGGCAGCTGAAAGCATAGCCGCCAATGGTGGAGCGATTAAATTAAGGGATGCGCAAAAGACCAGAAATGGAGAAGTGTGGAGACCTGTAGGGCTGGAGGAGGTTACAGACTTGGGGAGGGCCGAGATCATGGAGGGATTTGAAAACCAGGATGAGAATTTTAAAATCAAGATGTTGCCAGACTGAGAGCCAATTTAGGTCAGCAAAGACAGGGGTGATGGGTGAACAGGACTTGGTGCGAGTTAGGATATGGGCAGCAGAGTTTTGGATGAACTCATGTTTATGCAGGGTAGAAGATTGGAGGCCGTCCAGGTGGGCATTGGAATAGTCAAGTCTAGAGGTAACAAATGCATGGATGAGGATTTCAGCAGCAGATGAGCTGAGGCAGGGGTGGAGTCGGGTGATGTTACATAAGAACATAAGAAATAGTAGCAGGAGTAGGCCAATCGGCCCCTCGAGCCTGCTCCACCATTCAATAAGATCATGGCTGATCTGATCCTAACCTCAAATCTACTATCACTCTACATCCCTCCCGAATCCATGTGATCTCCTGGAAGAGGCGAAAAACCAGATAAAAAACCCAATGGCCAATTTGGGAGAAAAAAATCTGGGAAATTCCTCTCCGACCCATCTAGGCGATCGAAACTCATCCAGGAGATCACTGTCCCTATATTTTCTACAGTACTTACCTTCTGTAAAAGGTGATCTCCACCCCAGCCAGGAACAGGAATAGAACCATCTCCTGAAATCTAACACGTAATTAGAACACAAGAAGTAGGAGCAGAACCAGGCTACACGGCACCTGGGCCCGCTCCGCTACCCACAGGGCCATGACCGTTCCGAACATAGACTCATGTCCAATTTCCTGCCCGCTCCCCGTAACCCCTAATTCCCTTTACTTCTAAGAAACTGTCTATTTCTGTTTTAAATTTATTTAATGATGTAGCTTCCACAGCTTTCTGGGGCAGCAAATTCCACAGACCTACTACCCTCTGAGTGAAGAAATTTCTCCTCATCTCAGTTTTGAAAGAGCAGCCCCTTATTCTAAGATTATGCCCCCTAGTTCTAGTTTCACCCATCATTGGGAACATCCTCACCACATCCACCCGATCAAGCCCCTTCACAATCTTATATGTTTCAATAAGATCGCCTCTCATTCTTCTGAACTCCAATGAGTAGAGTCCCAATCTACTCAACCTCTCCTCATATGTCCATCCTCTCATCCCCGGGATTAACCGAGTGAACCTTCTTTGTACTGACTCGAGAGCAAGTATGTCTTCTTAAGTATGGACACCAAAACTGCATGCAGTATTCCAGGTGCGGTCTCACCAATACCTTGTACAACTGCAACAATACCTCCCTGTTTTTATATTCTATCCGCCTAGCAATAAAAGCCAACATTGAGTATTGTGTGCAGTTTTGGTCACCTTACCTGAGGAAGGACGTTCTTGCCATGGAGGGAGTGCAGCGAAGATTCACCAGGCTGATACCTGGGATGGCAGGAATGACGTACGAGGAGAGATTGTGTCAATTGGGCTTATACTCACTGGAGTTTAGAAGATTGAGAGGGGATCACGTCGCAACCTATAAAATTCTGTCAGGTCTGGACAGACTAGATGCAGAAAGGATGTTTCTGATGGCCGGGGAGTCCAGAACCAGGGGTCATAGTCTAAGGATAAGAGGTAAGCCATTTAGGACTGAAATGAGGAGGAATTTCTTCACCCAGAGAGTGGTGAACCTGTGGAATTCTCTGCCACAGAGGGTGGTGGAGGCCAGTTCATTAAATATATTCAAGAAAGAGTTGGATATATTTCTTGAGGCTAAAGGGATCAAGGGATATGGGGAGAAGGCAGGGACAGGGTACTGAATTTGGATGATCAGCCATGATCTCATTGAATGGCGGAGCAGGCTCGAAGGGCCGAATGGCCTACTCCTGCTCCTATCTTCTATGTTTCTATGTTTTCCATTGGCCTTCTTGATCACCTTGCTGCACCTGCATACTAACTTTTTGAGTTTCGTGCACCAGGACCCCCAGATCCCTTTGTACTACAGTTCTTTCCAGTTTCTTGCCATTAAGATAATAACTTGCTCCATGATTTTTCCTGCCAAAGTGCATAACCTCACACTTTCCAGTGTTGTATTCCATCTGCCAAATCTCTGCCCACTTACTTAGCCTGTCTATGTCCCTTTGCAGGTTTTTTATGTCCTCACTCACTACTTTCCTTCCCATCTTTGTATCATCTGCAAACTTTGATATGTTGCACTCGGTCCCCTCCTCCAAATCATTAATATAGATTGTAAAGAGTTGGGGACCCAGCACTGACCCCTGCGGAACACCACTAGTTACTGATTGCCAGTCTGAGAACGAACCATTTATCCCAACTCTCTGCTTTCTGTTAGATAGCCAATCCTCCACCCATGCCAGAATATTACCCCCAATCCCATGATTTTTTATCTTGAGCAATAATCTTTTGTGTGGCACCTTGTCAAATGCCTTTTGGAAGTCTAAATACACTACGTCCACTGGTTCCCCTTTATCCACCCTGTATGTTACTTCCTCAAAGAACTCAAGCAAATTTGTCAAACATGACTTCCCCTTCATGAAACCATGCTGACTTTGTCCTATTAAATTATGTTTATCCAAATGTCCCGTTACTGTCTCCTTAATAATGGACTCTAAAATTTTACCAACCACAGATGTTAGGCTAACAGGTCTATAGTTTCCAGCCTTCTGCCTACTACCCTTTTTAAATAAGGTTGTTACATTAGCAGTTTTCCAATCTGCCGGGACCTTTGCTGAGTCCAGAGAGTTTTGGAAAATTATTACCAATGCATCCACAATCCCTACCGCCACTTCCCTCAAGACCCTAGGATGTAAGCCATCAGGTCCAGGGGATTTATCCGCCTTGAGTCCCATTATTTTACCAAGTACCACTTCCTTAGTGATTTTAATCGTATTTAGCTCCTCCCCGCCCCCCCCCCCAGAGCCCCCTGTTTGTCCAGTGTTGGGATATTCTTAGTGTCCTCTACCGTAAAGACTGACACAAAATAATTGTTCAGCGTTTTTGCCATCTCCATGTTTCCCACCATTAATTTCCCGGTTTCATCCTCTAAGGGACCAACATTTACTTTAGCCACCCTTTTTCTTTTTATATAACTGTAGAAACTTTTGCTATCTGTTTTTATATTTTTTGCTAATTTACTTTCATAATCTATCTTCCCTTTTTTAATCAATCTTTTAGTTATTTTTTGCTGTCTTTTAAAGACTTCCCAATCTTCTATCCTCCCACTAGATTTGGCTACCTTATATGCCCTTGTTTTTAGTCGGATACTATCCTTAATTACTTTACTTAGCCACGGACGGCTATCTTTTCTTTTACACCATTTTTTCCTCTGGAATATATATTTTTTGGAAGTTGTAAAATAACTCCTTAAATGTACACCACTGATCATGTACCGTCTTACCCTTTAATCTATTTTCCCAGTCCACTCTAATCAATTCCGCTCTCATACCTTCATAGTCTCCTTTATTCAAGCTCAGCACGCTTGTTTGAGATCCAACCTTCTCACCCTCTAATTGAATATGGAATTCAACCATGTTATGGTCACTCATTCCAAGGGGATCCTTTACTAGGACATTTTTAATTCTGTCTCATTACACAGGACCAAATCTAAGGTTGCTTGCCCCCTGGTCGGTTCAGTTACATACTGCTCAAGAAACCCATCCCTAATACACTCAATGAACTCATACTCAAGGCAGCCCTGCCCAGTTTGATTTGTCCAGTTAATATGATAGTTAAAATCCCCCATAATTATAGCTGTTCCCTTATTACAAGCCTCAACTATTTCCTGATTAATACTCCGTCCAACAGAGTTGCAACTGTTCGGAGGTCTATAGACTACGCCCACTAGTGTTTTTTCCCCTTATTATTCAGTATCTCCACCCAAACTGTTTCACTATCCTGATCCTTTGACCCAATATCATTTCTCTGTATTACAGTGATTCCTTCCTTTATTAACATAGCCACCCCACCTCCCCTTCCTTCCTGCCTGTCCTTCCTGATTGTTAAATAACCTGGTATATTTAATTCCCAGTCATGGTCACCCTGCAGCAATGTTTCTGTAATGGCCACAAGATCATACCCATATGCAGTTATTTGTGCCGTTAACTCGTCCATTTTGTTACGAATGCTACGTGCATTCAGATAAAGAACTTTCAAATATGTTTTGTGACACTTAGTTCCTGCTTTTTCCCCTTTTACTACTTTACCTTTTACTCCATACCTTCTGTCCCTTCCTGACACGCTCTGTTTTTTAATTCCCCCACTGCTACCTAAGTCTATGACCTTCTCCGTAGTCATTTTTATTATTTGCTCTCTAGAAACCTCCCCCCGACTAATTAGTTTAAAGCCCTCTCTATAGCCCTAGTTATATGATTCGCCAGGATTCTAGTCCCAGCACTGGCCAAGTGAAGTCCGTCCCAGCGGAACAGCTCCCTCTTGTCCCAGTACTGGTGCCAGTGTCCCAAGAAGCAAAACCCATTTTTCCCACACCAGTCTTGGAGCCACGCATTTAACTCTCTAATTTTATTTATCCTAGCCAAATTCGCTCGTGGCTCAGGTAATAAACCAGAGATTATTACCCTTGAGGTTCTGTTTTTTAATTTGACCCCTAGCTGTTCATACTCCTTTAACAGAACCTTCTTCCTTGTCCTATCTACGTCGTTTGTACCAACATGGACCACGACAACTGGATCCTCCCCCTCCCGCTCCAAGTTTCTTTCCAGCCCAGAAGAGATGTCCTTAACCCTGGCACCGGGCAGACAACACAGCCTTCGGGACTCCCGCTCTCGACTGCAGAGAACCCTATCTATCCCCCTAATGATACTATCCCCTATCACTACAACATTTCTTTTTACTCCCCCCACTTGAATGGCCCCCTGTTCCACGGTGCTGTGGCCAGGTTGCTCATCCTCCCTGCAGTCCCCGCTCCCGTCCTCACAGGGTGGACGTAGGTGGTCTTGTGATGGAGCCCGATATGTGGTTGGAAGCTGAAGTTCAGGTCAAATACGACACCAAGGTTGCAAATGGTCTGATTCAGCCTCAGACAGTTGCCAGGGAGAGGGATGGAGTTGGTGACTAGGGAATGGAGTTTGTGGAGGGGACCAAAGACAATGGCTTCATTCTTCCCAATATTTATTTGGAGAATATTTCTGCTCATCCAGTGCTGGATGTCAGACAAACAGTGTGACAAATCAGAGACAGTGGAAGGGTTGAGAGAGGTGGTGGTGAGGTAGAGGTGGGTGTCATCAGCGTACATCTGGAACCTGACATTGTGTTTTTGGATGATGTCGCCAAGGGACAGCATGTAGATGTAGGAGGGGGGCAAGAGTGGATCCTTGGGGGACTCTAAAGGTAATGGTGCGGGAGCGGGAAGAGAACCTATTGCAGGTGATTCTCTGGCTACGACTGGATAGTACTAGATGAGCAGATATTTCCTCCAACTAAATATAAGGTTTGATTGAGGGGCTGGGCGGAGCACTCCTGCTCCTTCTGGCCCACAAGCAGTGCTATAAAAAGCAATTGCTTGCTTGAATCAGCTGCTCCCATCTCCATTTAGCTGCTGGGATTCCCAAATCCTGGGAAACCCAGCCGGCCAGTGTTAAATTTAAATGGGCTTCCAACTGCTCTGTTGCAGCCTGATTTAAATATTATAATCAAGTGTCTCGAGAGTGGGACACAGGCACGTAATAATTGTCGGCAAGCACGCACACGGCAGGTTAGGGTCACATATTGCGATTTTTAAGCCCCACCCGACCCTCTCCTGTCCGTCATGGGAGAGGGTGTTAATATCAACCCCTCTCTATATGGCTATCACATATTGAGAGAATGAGTAGTAGTGAGCCTCTTGAACATATAGCCGGCTGGTGTGGTGGGTGCTGACTCTGTATACCTTCAAGAGGGAGCTGGACTGGTTCTTGACTGGGGCAAAGATCACATCATATAGAAGGTAAGTGTCTTTACAGATAACACTTGGTCCCTGTGATATGGTTTTGATTGCCTGTATGTCATAGGACCCTGAATTGCATATTAAATGGCAAACTGCTGGAAGCAGGCGGGTGGTTTGGTCGCCCAGCAGTTGGCCCTTTTGAAATTGGTAGCGACAGGAACACTGGCATAAAGCGGATAGTAAGCCATCTTTGGGATGCTACTAACCTCATTTATGCCGGGTGGCCTGAGTTGCCTTTTTTTAAATTCATTCGCGGGATGTGGGCATCGCTGGCAAGGCCAGCATTTATTCTCATCCCTAATTGCCCTTGAGAGGGTGGTGGTGAGCCACATGTGACTTCTGTTGGGGCCTTAAGCATCTTTTAAAATTAATTTTGGAGCTCCAAATTGTGCTGCTTCTATGATTATAATTAATGCTAGAAAGCTAATGCTTTATGGTAGAATAGGGGACATAGAGTTGATACCGCAACTTGGACAACTTGGACTGGAGAACTGAGGATAGGTAGATGAAACTGTAGGTCAAGTTCTTAATTCACCAGTACAGCAGAAGTGCAGTCCGGCAATCCTGTATGCATTCACAAATTAATTAGATAAATGTGCAAGATTGTCGGTAGCGCCCCGAAAAAATTAGCACCCCTGCGGCCGAATTTGAATGGTAGCGCCCCAAGAGGGAAGTGGGGCGCTACTGGAAGTGTCCCGCCTCACTCTTGGGGCGCTGTGAGGGAATATCGCGGCGCTATGTGCCGCAGTACTGCAGGCTTTCCTCCCCTTCTTAAAGGGGAGGGGCCTTGCGCAGCGCCACCTACGGCCCAGCTGGGCCACCAGGGATCGAAGTACTGGCAAAAGAGCCTGGCACTCAAGAGAAGTGCCGGGCTCACGGAGCGCAGCCGGTACTCCATGGGGGGGCTGCAGAGGAGGCCGGGGATGGCACTGGGGGCAGGTGCTGGCAGGCGGCCAGCAACAAAAATGGCCGCCCGGCACATCGCCTTTCATTAGCGCCGCCCCGGCCGCAGGTAGGCACACCTGACCCTGTCGGACATAGCGTCTGGCGGTAAGTTGGGGCACTACCGAAGATCGTGGTCGGGGCGCAAGCAGGGCGCTGCGCATGATGATGATGTCATTGGCGGTGGCGCAGCGCCGCGGGGCGCTAACAATTACCACCGGCGCTTACCTCCCGCTGAATTTCACGGGAGGTGTTGGCAGCGCAGTGCCGCGGGGCGCTAACGGTTAGTGCCGCGGGGCACTAACGGTTACCGCCGCTGGTAACCTCCTGCTGAATTTCATGGGAGGCGTTGGCGGCGCCGCACCCGGGTGCTAGTTGCTTTGCGCCCCATTAGCGCCCTGTTAGGGCGTTAACGGGAGGCACAAAGCAACTGAATTTTCCCCCCATAATGTTTTAACAAAACTGTTGAAAAATGTTGGAAAATTTATTGGAAAATATCAAATTTGTCAAAACATTATCACATTGAAGTCTGTAGGAAGCAAATCTACTCATGCACAAAATTTTCAGTACAAAATGTAAGTGGAAGCCTAAGATTGTCCACATAAGTCCATTTATGTCTGTTGCAATAATAAATGGAACAAAACATTGAAACCGCCAATTAAACAGCTTGCTCATTCTGATACATCGTTCTAACCAAGGCTCTGTACAACTGAAGCATCACTTGTTCTCTTTTGAATTCCAAGCCCCTTGACATAAATTCCAAAATTCCATTAGCCTTTTTGATTACTTTTTGTACCTGTGCACTTGCTTTTTGTAATTTTTATACTTGGACACCTCAATCCCTTTGCTCCTCCACAGCTCATAGTCTCTCACTATTAAGAAAATAGTCTGACTTGTCTTTCTTTGATTCAAAGTGGATGACATCACACTTCTCCACATTGAACACCATCTGCCATAGTTTTGCCCACTCACTTAATCTGTCTATGTCCTTTTGTAACTTCCTGCTCCCAGCTAAACAACTTACACTTTGCACTGTCACGGACTCTCCCCAGTGCCTTACAAATCTCCTTGCTAGTCTCAACACTTTGGGATAAATGCCATCTAACCCTGGAGATTTACTTGCTTTATGCCATTTTAGCTTGTCTATAACTTTCAGCTTTTTTATATTAAAGTCTTGAATTTTGTTTTGGTACTCTTATTTTTTTAGGGAGGGCGTATTGTTTGTGTCTTCCATAAGATCATAAGAAGTAGGAGCAGGAGTAGGCCATACAGCCCCTTGGGCCTGCTCCGCCATTCAATAGGATCATGGCTGATCCGAACCTAGACTCACGTCCACTTCCCTGCCCTCTCCCCGTAACCCCTAATTCCCTTATCTGCTAGGAAACTGTATATCTCCGTTTTAAATCTATTTAATGTCGCAGCTTCCACAGCTCTCTGGGGTAGCAAATTCCATAGATTTACCACCCTGTGAGTAAAGAAGTTTCTCCTCATCTCAGTTTTGAAAGGGCAGCCCCTTATTCTAAGATTATGCCCCCTAGTTCTAGTCTCACCCATCAGTGGAAACATCCTCACCGCATCCACCCGATCAATCCCCCTCACAATCTTATGTGTTTTGATAAGATCGCCTCTCATTCTTCTGAACTCCAATGAGTAGAGGCCCAACCTACTCAACCTTTCCTCATACGTCAACCCCCTCATCTCCGGAATCAACCGAGTGAACCTTCTCTGAACTGCCTCGAGAGTGTTGTGTATGTCCCTTTAAGGGAATAACTGGTCTCAGACTGCAGTACCGGCAGTGACCATCCCTGTATAAAAGGCCCTGGCAGGCTTCTGTAGTTTCAGTTTCCAGATTGTCTCCATTCAGTAAAGACTTGTTAAACCAACTCCTGCATTCCGTGTCTCCATTAACACACGGATTTAATACTGGCGACGGGTAAGAAACGAACTTACCTGCAACTCAGCAGCACCTCAGACGACGTTATTGAAGGTCGAAGCCAGAAAAGAAAAAAAAAAAAATAATCCAAAGAAACTCGAGAAACGGGCGTCGACCGTGGGCAACCGCCCTCCAAATCATCGGATTGAAAACCTGCAGGGGAGACTGTCAAGAGCCAGGCTTGGTTCCCCAGTCTGTGGTTTCCCAGCTAATCGGGCTGGTGGCAGGTAGTGCACTGATCCTTCCTGGGCTGCGGCGGGCTAGAGCTCGATCGGGTGGCTCTGCAACGGGGCCGGGCAGCGAGTCGGGAAGCAGAGAGAGAGAGAGGGTGGAGCACACAGGGCGCGGCCGGTGCTTTGCAGCCGGGCAGCGTTCGGACCTAAGAAGAGGGAGGGAAGTGTTCCAGAGGGTCCGCTCCACGACGGGAACGGTTAAAAATAAAAATACCGTGGAGAGCGGCATTGACAGCAGCGGCAGCGGCGGGAAAGCACAGGAGGCGCCATCTTAACTCGGCGGGGAAGAAGGAAAAGTGCGGGAGGCGCCATTTTGATCCATCGGGGACGAAGGAAAAGCACGGGAGACGCCATCTTAGATTTTCAAGATGCCAAAGACTGGCGATATCACTGCCTTCAATAATGCAATGGAAGACTGGACCACGTATGTGGAAAGAGTCGAGGTATATTACGAGGCAAACGAAATAGCCGAGGGGAAAAAGGCATCGGTATTGCTAAATTTAATGGGCGCAAGAACGTACGGCCTATTGCGGGACCTGATTACTCCAGCCAAACCGAAGGCGAAGAGTTTTAACGAAATTGTTGCTATCCTACAGGAACACCTAAATCCTACACCGCTGCTGATAGCAGAAAGATTTAAATTCCACAGGAGAAATCAGCATAAAAATGAGAGCAATGCTGATTACCTTACAGAACTACGCAAGCTATCAAAGCACTGCCAGTTCGGAGCAGGACTGGCAGATACCTTACGGGACAAATTTGTCTGTGGACTCCTGAGTGAAGGAACCCAGAAGAGGTTACTCTCAGAGAAAGAGCTGACGCTAGATAAGGCTTTCAGCGTGGCAGTATCGTACGAAGCAGCAGCAAGGGGAGCTGCGGAAATACAACAAAAGCCACAGGAATACGGCACCCACGAAATGACACGGGGATTTGCAAAATGTTATCGCTGCGGCAGAACAAACCATGACCAGAAGGACTGCTGGTCCAAGGACAAAATATGCAGGCAATGCGGAAAGATGGGACACATTGCACGAGTTTGCAGGTCTGAGAAGAAGACCAACGACAATAAAGAGGCTACTAAGGAACCGTACAAGAAAGTACAAAAGATGACGGACAGTAGTTCCGAAGACCAGATGAGCGATAGTGAATCCGGGAACAAGAGACTAAGCTGTCTCAAACTTCACAACGTAATCGCAAAAGAGGATCACCGAACCATTTGGGTCACCCTCACGATAGCAGGGACTCAAGTCAAAATGGAATTGGATCAGCTCTAACCGTCATGAATCGACGAGACTACGAGCGGCTATTCTCACACATACCCTTGAGAGAGACATCCATTGTCTTGAGGACGTATACGGGGCAAAAAGTATACCCCAGAGGAAAAATAAGGGTGCCTGTCGAATACAACGGCAAGAAAATACGAAAATTGTATCTCTACATTCTGCAAGATGGTGGACCACCGTTATTGGGACGTGAATGGATCAGAAAGATAAGTTTAGACTGGCACTCCATTCAGGCACTGACGGTGGCTGGTAAAAAGGATGATGACGTCACTCCTGGACGATTGTCAACAATCTTAGTTGACGCCAAAGAGGTATTTCAACAAGAACTGGGCACTCTTAAAGGCGTAAGCGCCTCGATAAAAATAGAGGAGAATGCAATTCCCAAGTTTTTCAAAGCAAGACCGGTACCATATGCAATTCGCCCAGCCATCGAGGCAGAGCTGGAGAATCTGGAGAATGCAGGCGTGTTATCTAAGGTAGACTGGAGCGAGTGGGCGACACCCATCGTTCCTGTCATGAAGAAAACGTTAAACAATAAGTCTGAGGAGCCAAGGAAGGTTCGCATCTGTGGGGACTTCAAGGTGACGGTGAACCCAGTCCTTCAAACAGTACAATATCCTCTTCCAAGGATAGAAGATATCTTCGCCTCACTATCCGGAGGGAAGCGTTTTACAAAAATTGACCTAGCGCAAGCATATTTGCAGATGGAGGTTGAAGAATCCTCTAGGAAGTGTCTCACGATAAACACTCACAAAGGTCTTTACCAGTATAATCGACTGGTATTCGGAGTAGCATCAGCTCCGGCGATATGGCAAAGAGCGATGGAACAAGTCCTGCAAGGGATTCTGAGGGCTCAGTGTTACTTGGACGACATCCTAGTGACAGGTGAAGATGACAGTGAACACCTTGCCAACCTAGTGCAGGTGCTCACTAGACTACATGAACATGGGCTATGAGCCAATCGCCCCAAGTGCAAGTTTTTTAAGAAACAGATATCGTATTGTGGCCACATGATTGATGAAGAGGGGTTGCATAAGTCCCCTGACAAAATTGAAGTGGTAGTTAAGGCTCCAGCGCCTGAAAATGTGTCACAACTGAGGTCATTCCTCGGATTGGTGAATTACTACCATAAGTTTTTGCCGAATTTGTCCACAATTCTGCATCCACTGAACGCCCTACTACAAACGGGAGTAGCATGGAAATGGAGCAATGAATGCAAGCGGGCCTTTCAGAAGAGTAAGCACCTAATCACTTCAAGAGAAGTATTGGCTCACTACAACCCATCACTCGAACCGATAAGACTGGCGTGTGATGCGTCTCCCTACGGCATTCGGGTGGTACTGTCACATAAATTCCTTGATGGTTCTGAGAGGTCGATAGCTTTTGCGTCACACTCGTTAAATTCAGCCGAGCGTAACTACGCCCAGATTGACAGAGAGGCCCTCAGCCTGGTGTGGGGGGTGAAGAAGTTCAATCACTACCTGCACGGTCAGAAATTTACTCTACTAACTGATCATCAACCTCTCGTCTCCATTTTCAACCCTCAGAAGGGCGTACCGATAATGACGGCACGACGGCTACAGAGGTGGTCCCTTTTCCTAGGGGCACACCAATATGACATCGAGTACAAAGGAACTAAACAGCATGGGAATGCTGATGGATTGTCGCGCCTACCGTTGCCGACGGTGGATGAAGAACTGGCAGTGGATCCAGTGGAGTTATTCCACTCGACTATTGTCGAATGTCTCCCTGTGACGAATGCAAACATAGAAAAGGAAACACGAAATGACCCGACACTCTCCTGGGTCTATGATTTAACGGTGAAGGGATGGCCAGCACATGGCGAACCACTGCTGCCAGCATTCTCGCCGAGAAGAGAACAGCTGTCAGTGTGCAGAGGAACCTTGATGTGTGGATCCAGAGTAGTAATTCCACCCAAATTGAAGGATAGAGTGCTCAATGAGCTTCATGAGGGTCATCTGGGAGGGGTAAAAATGAAGAACTTAGCCAGAGCGTTTGTGTGGTGGCCGGGAATCGATAGAGAAATCGAAGAGATGACCAAGAGCTGTACAGGATGCCAGAAGGTCCAAAACGCCCCACCACAAGCCCCTCTACATCCATGGGAGTGGCCCTCATCTCCATGGCAAAGGGTGCACATTGATTTTGCTGCTCCCTTTATGGACTCGATGTTTTTAATTGCGGTGGATGCACATTCAAAGTGGCCAGAGGTAATAAAAATGTCCTCAACCACCACAGAAAAAACTATCACAGTCTTACGAACCATATTCGCCAGGAATGGGCTGCCTGAACAGATTTGCTCTGACAATGGACCACAGTTTGTGTCTGAAGAGTTCCGGAGGTTCTTAAAGAACAATGGTGTTAAGCATTACACATCTGCCCCATATCATCCAGCCACTAATGGATTGGCCGAGAGGTTTGTTCAAACTTTCAAGAAGGCTATCAAGGCAATGTGTAATGAAGATATACCCCTACAACACAAGGTGGATAACTTCTTGTTTGCCTACCGGAATGCGACACATACGGTTACCAACCAAACTCCAGCCATGATGTTCTTCAATCGAAGACTACGATGCCGCTTAGATTTGGTTAAGCCAAACGTCAGAAGAGATGTGGAGAACAGGCAGTTTCAGAATATGAATGAAAGGCCGACCAGGAGTTTTAAGATAGGTCAACCAGTTTTGGCCCTGGACTACCGTACAGAGAAATGGCAGCCAGGAACGATCTGTACACGGCAATGACCTCTAATGTATACCGTGGACGTTGGAGAGAGCATTGTAAGACGCCATGCTGACCAGATTCTAGAGTCACTGGAAAACCTCAACTCCACACCACGATCTGATACACCTGGCGATGAAACTGAAGTACCAATTGCATCTTCCGCAGAATCGGTGATATTGGAAGCAGACGAACCAAACAACGACATTGATCCCGACTCAACCTTGCCAGAAGAACCTGATATCCCAAAGAGGCGTTATCCAGACAGAATCAGGAAGCCTCCTCAAAGACTGAACTTATAATTGATTAACTTCAACTAATGTATCTAGCAACCGTAATTGTAATTGTAATTCGTTATTATTTAGTTGTTAAATGAATGTTATGTACTGTTTATCTAAAAGGGGAGGAATTGTTGTGTATGTCCCTTTTAAGGCAATAACTGGTCTCGGACTGCAGTACCGGCAGTGACCATCCCTGTATAAAAGGCCCTGGCAGGCTTCTGTAGTTTCAGTTTCCAGATTGTCTCCATTCAGTAAAGACTTGTTAAACCAACTCCTGCATTCCGTGTCTCCATTAACACACGGATTTAAT
Organism: Somniosus microcephalus; assembly: GCF_052327205.1. Lineage (NCBI taxonomy): Eukaryota > Metazoa > Chordata > Chondrichthyes > Squaliformes > Somniosidae > Somniosus > Somniosus microcephalus. The sequence goes on from NC_140991.1 coordinate 63,969,699, forward strand.
AGAGAGCAAGTATATCTTTTCTTAAATATGGAAACCAAAACTGCACGCAATATTCCAGGTGTGGCCTCACCAATACCCTGTATAACTGCAGCAAGACTTCCCTGTTTTTATACTCCATCCCCCTTGCAATAAAAGCCAAGATTCCATTGGCCTTCCTGATCACCTGCTGTAGCTGCATACTAACCTTCTGTGTTTCATGCACCAAGACCCCAGATCCCTTTGTACTGTAGCACTTTGCAGTTTCTCTCCATTTAGATAATAACTTGCTCTTTGATTTTTTCTGCCAAAGTGCATAACCTCACACTTTCCAATATTATATTCCATCTGCCAAATCTCTGCCCACTCACTTAGCCTGTCTGTCCTTTTGCAGGTGTTTTATGTCCTCCTCACTCACTGCTTTCCCTCCCATCTTTGTATCATCGGCAAACTTGGATATGTTGCACTCGGTCCCTTCCTCCAAATCATTAATCTAGATTGTAAAGAGTTGGGGTCCCAGCACTGACCCCTGCGGAACACCACTAGTTACTGATTGCCAGCCCGAGAACAAACCATTTATCCCAACTCTTTATTTTCTGTTAGATAGCCAATCTTCCACCCATGCCAGTATATTACCCCCAACCCCATGGTTTTTTATCTTGAGCAATAATCTTTTGTATGGCACCTTGTCAAATGCCTTTTGGAAGTCCAAATACACTACATCCACTGGTTCCCCTTTATCCACCCTGTATGTTACGCCCTCAAAGAGTTCGAGCAAATTTGTCAAACATGACTTCCCCTTCATAAAACCATGCTGACTCTGTCCTGTTAAATTATGTTTATCCAAATGCTCTCTTACTGTTTCCTTAATAATGGACTCCAACATTTTACCAACCACAGATGTTAAGCTAACTGGTCTATAGTTTCCAGCTTTTTGTCTACTTCCCTTCTTAAATAAGGGTGTTACATTAGCAGTTTTCCAATCTGCCGGGACCTTTCCTGAGTCCAGGGAGTTTTGGAAAATAATCACCAATGCATCCACAATCCCTACCGCTACTTCTCTCAAGACCCTAGGATGTAAGCCATCAGGTCCAGTTGATTTATCCGCCTTAAGTCCCATTATTTTACCGAGTACCACCTCCTTAGTGATTTTAATCGTGTTTAGCTCCTCCCCGCCCCCCCCCCCACCCCATTGCCCCCTGTTTGTCCAGCGTTGGGATATTTTCAGTGTCCTCTACTGTAAAGACTGATACAAAATATTTGTTCAGTGTCTTTGCCATCTCCATGTTCCCCACCACTAGTTTCCCGGTCTCATCCTCTAAGGGACCAACGTTCACTTTAGCCACCCTTTTTCTTTTTATATAGCTGTAGAAACTCTTGCTATCTGTTTTTATATTTTTTGCTAGTTTACTTTCATAATCTATCTTCCCTTTCTTAATTAATCTTTTAGTTATTCTTTGCTGGCTTTTAAATGCTTCCCAATCTTCTATCCTCCCACTCGATTTGGCTACTTTATATGCCCTTGTTTTCAGTCGGATACTATCCTTTATTACTTTACTAAGCCACGGATGGCTGTCTTTTCTTTTACTCCCCTTTTTTCTCAGTGGAATATATTTTTCTTGAAAGATGTGAAATATCTCCTTGAATGTACACCACTGCTCATGTACCGTCTTACACTTTAATCTGTTTTCCCAGTCCACTTTAGTCAATTCTACTCTCATACCTTCATTGTCTCCTTTATTTAAGCTTAGTACGCTGGTTTGAAATCCAACTCTCTCACCCTCAAACTGAATTTGGAATTCAACCATATTATGGTCACTCATTCCAAGGGGATCCTTTACTAGGACATTTTTTATTAATCCTGTCTCATTACACAGGACCAGATCTAAGATTGCCTGCCCCCTGGTTGGTTCAGTTACATACTGCTCTTGTGAAGAAGTAATCGTTCAGAATACTTACTAATTCATATGAATCCTGGTTTCAAGCCCAGTTGTGTCTTTTAACCAGGGAACTACAGTAGCAACAGTGTTGTGCAACTTGCTGCATAAGGACCTGCATTCCAACTCCAGGGCAAGAAATGTATTTCCAGTAACAATGAAGGCGACAGCCGACTTTTTTTTTTGTGTTAGGCTTTTTCCTGGGGGGTCAGTGGGGACATCAATAACATCAATCAGTTCACAGTGCATTGCTGCATAAAACAGCAGACTGATGCATTGTTTTCGAGAGGAAGCAAGTACATCACTTTCCCCATGGACAACAGGGAGCCCTGTTTTTTTCTTTAAATGGCCCGCTTCCTAAAAATCCAGAGTGTCATTAATGCCACCCATTTAGTCCTTTTGCTCCTGCACACACATGAATGCAACATAATTTATTTCATCATTGTTGAGCTTGTGTGTGACCATCTACATCAGATATTGAAAATTAATCCTTTTTCCGGGCAGCAGTCATGATGCAGCTATTTTACAGCAATTCACCGGCATTATTTGCAGATATCCAGAAAGTAAAGAGGCATCTGTGCCATATCCACACCAATGGAGCACATATACAATGAGGTACATGCTTCTATCGCATTCTTTATCTAAGCTGACCTCCATTGACTCTACAATTGCCCCATCGTATCGATTTCAGAATTCTCATTCTCATTTACAAATACCTCCATGAACTCTGACACTTCATCCAGCCCAGTGGCTTAGCTCATGTAATGTACTCTTCTGAGTCTGGACATGTGCATTTTACCCTCCTTACAAACCCCACTGGTGAAATGGAGACAAAAATAATATTTGAGATTGTGTTATAATGCAAAAGGTGTATTTACCTGCTTATGCGTCCCAGACAAGTGTCTGTCTGATGGGTTGTTCATTTCTTTTTTGGCACTTTCTTTAAAGAAACAGTGGCCTAGAAATTGGATAAGGCCAAGGCCCAATGATGTTAAGCTGCCCAAGGTCAAAATGGTCAAGGTAGCACGCAAAATTCGTGCTCACTCCTCATTAACATGATTGTAGTCTTGAGGCTGGATTTTCCCGCGTCCCACCCGCACGGTGTTCGGGTTTCCCGGCATGTTGTGGAGTTTTCTACAGTGTGTGCGCGACGGAAAGGCTGGCTTCCAGTCATGCGGGGAATGCGGACCAAGAGGCCACAGGACCAGGTAGGGGGGTTTGCAAGGGCAGGGGTGGGCGGTCCGATCCCCGACCCGGGGATTGAGTTGTGATCCCACCGGGGAGGGGGGTCCGATCCCTGGGGTGGGTGCAGGCTGCTGGTGGGGGAGCTTGGGGGCCGTGAGGAAGCACCCCTGCTCCCCCTGGCCCACAAGGATTGATCCTCGAGGCTGAGGCTGCCTCGTTGCAGCCACCGGGAATCCCGAGCCCCAGGTTCTCCGACCGCCTGCAGTAAAACTGGCAAAGCAGGTTAAAGTAGAGGCTTCAGGCCTCATTATAATATATAAATTGCCAACCCGCCTCCTGGCAGCAGGTTGGCAGCCTCCCCCCCACATCCCCGTCCCGCCTCGCCTCGCCTGATTGAAAGGTGAAAGTAGGCGGGTTGGGGTCGGGTTGCACATTTTTACAACTTTCACTTCCCCCCACACCGCCAACCCACTAATTCTTATCTGTGAAAATTCTGGCCTTGATATCAGCGCTGAAACCGCTGTTCATTGGCTTAATGCTCAACAGGTGGGCCAATAGTGGGTCCAGTCTAATTCCCAGTCATGTGTGGCACAGGCTTTATTCAGTACTTAAAGGGGAGGTGCATTGATGCTGCAGCACCTCATTGTCAAGCCACTCACAACTTCAGCTGGAAGAAGATAGCAGTGGAAACACATGGCAGAGCCTCAGCACAGCGAGAGAGCCCGCAGATTCTCCAACGTGGCTCTTGAGTCACTGGTCGTGGCCGTGGTGAGGAGGCAGGCTGTCTTCTTCTCACACACTGGCAAGAAGCCCTCGCCACACACTTCTTGAAGGCTCTGGCAAGAGGTAGCTGCTTATGTGAAGGCCAGCACTGTGGTCCCAAGGTCAGCCAACCAGTGCCGAAAGAAGTTTAATGACCTCACAGTGCAGGTCAAGGTGAGTGAAGGCTTCAGCAAATGCCATATCCCACGATCTGCACCAGAAGCCCCTCACACTGCTCAATGCACCACACCCCCATCACTCACCTACCAACAATCTCTGCATATCACCACTCACATCTCACAATCAGAGCTTCACTTCACTGACAGCTATTCAACTATGGCAGGCACATCACCCAAACACATTGCACCCCACTCACTGACACACTTCTCTTTCTCTTGCAGGCCAAGGTCACACATAATCAGAAAGAGAGCAGCGGCAGACAGGCGGGGGGGCAAGCTGCCATCCAGGACCTCAGCCAGCTGGAGGAGAGAGCGCTGGAGATCATTGGGCAGCAGATAATCGAGGCCGTGGCAACCAGTGAGGTTGAACCCTTTGGGGACAACAACGACATGCTCATTCCTAATCCTTCTCACATCCCACTTCCCCCTCATCGCACTATCTCATCTCACTTTCAAGTTGCTGATGCTGTATGCATGCATATTTTGCCTCACCTCCCCCCTCCCCTCACCATAACCCGACTCTTGTGCCTTTCTGCTTTCAGATAATCAAGAACAAGCACCTGATTAGCCTGTCCCTGAGGCAATGCACGAGAGTGAGTGGGGAAAAGAAGACGACGACGACACAGTGTCACTGCATCTGTCACTCGCAGACACCAATTCAGAAACTGACACTACGCATATTGTAGAGGCTAGTCTAGAAGCAGGATCTGCACAGAGTGGGCTGCAGCAAGGCCAGGGGGAAAGGGTAGCTTGGGGGCCAGCTGCCTGGACGGCGAGTTTGCGTGTGCGTTCTGCTGCACAGGACTCAGATGAGGGCCTCAATGGGGCGGCCTTAAGAAGAAGGGTGATAGGCATGTGCAACGAATTGTTAGATGCAATGGCTCTTAGTAATGTCGAGCATGGAGGAGTCTGCCTCCAATGTTGCACGGGGCACTACACAGAGCTTGGAGCTCAGGATTTCCAGGCTGGAAATGATGGAAGAGTCGCGAAGAGACCATGTCGACCCAGACGTGATGGTACGTTTGATGGGCGATGTCGTGGCTGCCATTGCAGCACAGGCAGAAGCGACCCAATGTCTTAGTGCTGCAGTGGAAGCGCAGACCGCTCTTATGAAGTCTCAGCTTGATGCCACCCAAGCTCAGACTGCTGTCATGAAGTCTCAGCTTTATGCCATTCAAGCTTAGACTGCTCTTATGCAGTCTCAGCTTGATGTCACCCATGCTCAGATCACTGTCGTACAGTCTCAGTTTGATGCCACCCAAGCTCAGACTGCTCTCATGCAATGTCAGCTTGCTGCCACCCAAGCTCAGACTGCTGCTATCATGGCTGGATTTACCAGTGTCGACTGGGGGTTGCAGGGTGCCGCAGCAGCCCAGCAATCTGTGCTCCAACAGATTGCTAGGAATGCTGAGGCACTGACCCAGGGGAGTGTCAGTGGTTTAGTGGAGCAGGACCCTGCTGTCCTCTCTCAGGATGTTCCTGTTCCCACCACTGCCACACAGCAATTGCCCTTGCCGTTGCCTGTCAGCCAGCCAGCCAGCCCAGACTGCTGTTGCCCATGCCGAGTTGGTGCAGTCTACAGCCGGGCCTTCTAGGGCCAGAGCTGCTCGAGGTCATCCTGCAAGGCTATGCGAAGTCACCCCCATGGAAAGTCAGCAGTCTTCCACTAGCCATGCTGCAGCCACTGGGGGAGCACTTCGTAGGAGCATGAGGACAGGAAAGGGCACCCGAACAACAGGCACTAATGGATTGAACAAGGGTGATTAGTTCATATTGTAAGTGTAATTATGTGTCAATTGATTTTGGATAACTTTATTAATTTTGTTTGGAATCTTTTGTGTTGGCTCTCATTTCAGCTTTGTGCCCAGGAGGATGCTGTGATATTCTGTGACAGAGGGATGGTATGATGGGGATGTGATGAGCAATAAGGATCTGGGTTTCATTCATTGGAATCGGATTCTGATGAGGCATTCATGAACAGCCCTTACAGAAGGGGGATTTACTTCCTTCCTCCCTCATAGTCCTTTACCACCTCCTCTTTCTCCTCCTCCTCCACTCCCTCGTCCTCCTCCTGAGGTGGTCCCGCAATCCCTGGTGGCAAGGGCTGTCCCCTCAAGATGGCCAAGTTATGAAGCATGCAGCAGACCACCATGCTCCAGTGTGTACTGGAGGGCTCTTCTCGAGCGGTCAAGGCGGCGGAACTGTTGCTTTAGTAGCCCGATGATCTGCTCGATAATGTTCTTGGTGAAAGCATAGCTCTCATTATATGAGTGCCGGGCACAAGTGTTGGGGTTGAGGAGGGGAGTCATCAGCCAGGTGCAGAGCGGATAGCCCTTGTATGTAAGCAGCCACCCTCGAGTTTGATGTGGTGGCTGGAAGATTGCTGGCACACCGGATTGCTGCAGGATGAAGGCATCATGGCTGCTGCCAGCTTAGCGGGCATTGACCATCAGGAAGCGCTGGGTGTGGTTGCACACCAACTGCACATTAAGCAAGTGGTAGCCTTTGCGGTTACGGAAGATCTTAGGATTGTTATATGGCGCCCACGGAGCCACGTGGATGCAGTTGATGATGCCCTGCACCATGGGGAAGCCTGCTGTCCTGGCAAAGCCACATGCGCGCTCATCCTGCTTCTCTCTGCTCAGAGAGAAGACAACATAGTCCCTTCTCCTGGTGTAGAGACCCTCAGTGACCTATGGTGAACTGTAAGATGTTAGCTATGTCTCCTGCTGCAGACTGGAAAGATCCATTGGCAAAGAAATTGAGGGCCACGGTGAACTTGACTGCCACTGGGAGCCGTGTTTGCCCTGCTTTCAGTCTGCAGGTCTGGTTGCAGGAGGTGGCAGAGTTCTGTGACCACCTCTTTGGTGAAGCGTAGTCTCCTAATACACTGCTCTTCACTTAAGTGGATATAAGAGAAGTGTTCTCAGAAGACCCTAAGTGGGTACGGCATCCTGTTGACAGCCCTTCTGGCCTGCTTACCTCCTCCCTCTGCACGCATTTACTTGTCTTCGTTGCCTACGCTCCCTCTCCCAAAGACACTCGAGCGCGTAGGGGATTGCCAGTAGAGCCCCCATGACTGTGAGCAAGTGTTGTGAGCAGAAGCCTTTAAATAAGAAAGAAGGTGTTCTCCACTTGCAACAACACTCCTGTTACCTTAGAACCTTGAAAGAAGTTGATAAAGCTGCTGGAGTTGCAGAAAGTTGCACAGATCCAGTCAAACTGAACAAACATGTCAGCTGCAAGTAAAGATAATGGGGGAGAAATTCGGTATCGCCCCGTTTGGGGCGCTATTATCGGCCGGGTGCAAAGTTTTGCGCCCGGCGCTAATTATCAACTCTGACTGCAAACGTGGCCTCTATCGCCCTGGAGGTGATTTGACCGCTAAATCAGATGCTACACACCTGTCCTACGGCGCTAATGTCGAAGAGCAGGGCACTACCTCAGAGCGCTGGCGAAGTTCAGGTGATGTCAGTTAGCAGTAGAACACAGACTCGCTGGTGCCATCCAGTTCTTAAAGGGGAGGGGCCATCTTGCTGGTCAGCCACACCCTGCTCATTGCAGCCTTGAATCTTGGCCTGGAGAGACCTCAAAAGCAATTGTGTTGGAAGCGCTAATGGATAGGCCCAGTGAAAGAGCTCGGCACTTAGGAACCTCAAAAGTGGTGCTGAGGGCCAAAACTCCTTAGGACAGTGTTAAAACCAAAATTGTTGCCAACAAAAAAAGGCAGGAAGCGGCCGCCTTTAAATAGCGCCCCCCCAGCCCCCTCCTGACTGCAAAACGTTCCCCTCTACCTGTCGTTGCTAGCGGCAGGTGGAAAGGCAGGGGGCGCCACTCAATATCCGGTCTGGGGTGCTACCAGGGCATTGCACGCTCGACTGATGTCACAATCTGCGGGTGCAGGAGATCGTGGTGGTAGTATTTAGTGCCGCTGCAAAATGTCTGGTCAATTTCGTGAGTGATGCAAACATCGCTGCGCCCGGGCGTTAGTTGCTTTGCGCCCTGTTAAACGGGAGGCACTAATCAACCAAATTTTTTCCATATCTCTTTAAATACCGCTGCTGGAGCCTCCTTCCTGCTTGTCAATGCTTGCTCAGCTCATTGTACTTAAGGCATGCCGGTAAGTGGAGCGGCGAACTCCAAATTTGCAGATCGGGGGTCAGGTGAACGTTGCACACTCACTGACGTTATGATCTGCATCATCTACATATCCCTAGTGATCGCTGACATTGGCAGCACTGCTGGCCATTCGAAAATGGCGGCCGCTGCGGGACTCGCTGACAATGGGCGGAAGAGTGATGGCCGCCATTTTTTCACCAGATTCTGGCGGTAATGGGCGGCGATTAAACCCCCAAATTTCTAGGCTTCTGTGTCAATTTGAAACTGTAGGCTAAAAAATTTTTAAAGATGAAATTTAGTACATCTGGAATGGTGCGTGTGGAAGTTTTGAAAGGAACATTTCAAAGTTTTGTCTCAAGGGGATGTAAACAAATTAGCTTTGATTCTCGTTGAAAAACTGGGTCATCTACAAGAGGTAGTATGTAGTACATAAGTTAGTATCAGTGCTGTGCTTTTGGTTGGAAGGTTCTTTTGTTGAGTTTTCACAAATATTTCATTATAGCAGGAGCTCACAAAATATTTTTGAACTTGGGTACTATATGCAAACACAGCGCTGGGGTTCATTTCCAGAAGAATAGAATTGAAAAGCAGGGAAGTTATGTTAAACTTGTATTGAACATTGGTTAGACCACACTCGGAGTACCGTGTACAGTTCTGGTCTCTATATTATAAAAGGATATAGAGGCACTGGAGAAGGTGCAAAAAACATTTACAAGGATGATACCAGAACTGAGAGATTATGAGCTAGAAATTCAGTAAGGCCCCGCCAGCTCGCTTGCGCCCAAAAGTTAGCGCTGCGCGCGGAGCCAGTTGCGACCGTCAGAAATTCAGTTTTTGCGCCTCAAGTCGGAACCGGGCACTATTCCAGGGTGTGCCCGCCCCCGCTTGGGGCGCTGAAACTGAATTTCAGCGCTGTAGGTGCCGCTGCGCCACCCGCTGCGGAGCGGCAGGCTGCGGTACTGCAGGCCTCCTCCTTCTCTTAAGGGGGAGGTGCCTGCAACGGGGAGATCGCCGCTTGATAGTGCCGGCAAATGAGCCCGGCACCACGGAGAAGTGCCGGGCTCGCGGAAAGCAGCCGGCAATGCCGCGGGGGGGGGGGGGCGGTGAAGGAGGCCGGGGAAGGAGGTGCGGGCAGGCGGCCGCCGAAAAAGCGGCCGGCCGCACCTCCGCCTTAACTAGCGCCACTAAGGCTGCAGGACGGTCACGGTTGCAGAACGTTGTTTGCGGCCGCTGCGGAAGAGGCGGCCGCAACTAAATATGGGGGTCGGGCCGGTATCGGGGCGGAACCGGGGCACTGCGCACACCGATGACGTCATCGGTGCCGGCGCAGCGCTACCGGCTACCGCCGCCATTACCGCTGCGCTGAATATCAGCGCAAACTCCTCTATTGGCGCAGAAGCCCTCTTTGGGCGGTAACTGGGCGCAAAGCTGGCGGGGCCTTACTGAATTTCTAGCCCTATATCTCTCAGGAAAGACTGAACAGGCTGGGGCTCTTTTCTCTAGAAAATAGAAGGCTGGGGCGTCACCTAATAGAGGTCTTTACATCTACCCTGTCAAAGCCTTTATAATTTTAGAGAAGATGTTTCCATTTGTGGGGGAGTCCAAAACTAGGGGCCATAAATATTAGATAGTCACTAATAAATTCAATAAAGAATTCAGGAGAAACTTCTTTACCCAGAGAATGGTTAAAATATGGAACTTGCTACCACATGGAGTAAATGAGATGAATAGTATAGATGCCTTTAAGGGGAAGCGGGATAAGTACATGAGGGAGAAAGGAATAGAAGGATATGCAGATAGGGTTAGATGAAGTAGGGTGGGAGGAGGCTCGTGTGGAGCATAAATGATGGTACAGACCAGTCGGGCTGAATGGCCTGTTTCTATGCTGTAAATTCTATGTATGCCTGCATTTGGTTTTATTAAATTAGCTATTTATCCCATTAAAACTAATAGAAATGTGAAAATTAGCAAATTCTCAGTAGTGTGTTAAATGTGTATGGGCTGAAAATGGATGTACATGAAACAAATTAGGATTATCTTCTTGAAGAAAAGATCGCAATAGTATTCCAACCATTATTGGAGCCACTGCAAGTCAGTTTAATGCCTAGGATCTTTTGCTTTGGTGGCCATCCAGTGTGAAATTGGTGTGGCAGGCTTTATGACAGCCTGACTTTCCTGTACTGACTCTGGAATGCGCTAAGGTGGCAATGATGGGAAATGTATGTGATGTCACTCCATCATTACCACCTATTTTGAATACAGAGGGCATATTCAATATCAGTTATCACTTCCGGTAAAAACTCCTGGAAATGATGGACATTAGCGGGGAGCTGGCTTCATGGCTTCAAACCAAATTCTAAATTCTTGTACTTGTTGGCAAGTCCCTCTGTGGCCTTGTTCTCCCCTACCTCTGCAACTTTCCTCAGCCCCAGCCCTATGTCCCAGTCTGCATCTTAAGATCCTTATACTGTAGCCCAAATACATCTAATCACAACCTTAGTTGGAAAATTCTGATCAGCCTTGTAAGGAGCAGAGTCTCTGCCCACCCTTACAAAATCAGCCATATCAGAGGGGGTGGGGCCAGGGGTATGAGCTATCCATGCTGGGAATTCCCAGTTCCTAAGTCCATAAAAGACCTGTCGTAAGACTTGAGGCACATCTGACTCGACATACTCCAGAAGAAGGAAAGTGGGCCCACCAGGGTGTCCAGACCAGAAAGTGGCCTGCACCCCTGAAGATTGGTAATTTACGAAATAAATTATTTTCAGCTTCCTCACACAGGGGGTTACTGTATAGGTCTCTGACAGGGTGGCCTGAGCACACTCCTTCCCGCCCCCGCCTCCCAGATGACAGCCATGCATCAGAGAATCCAGCAGTATGGGGCAAGCAGGCACCTGAGCTGTACCCATACTGGTGCAGGTGCCCGCCAGCCCCATACAAATCACGTGCCCTTCCACAAACTACAGCAGGGTCAGTGCTGGAGGATACCAGGGAGGCACTATTCTGGTGTAACTGCTAAGATCACAGCCATGCATTTTCTCGTCCATTCAATTCCATAAATTCTTCAGCCAAAATTAGCATTAGCGGTAATAACATTTATAAAAGTTGCACTCATTTTAACAAGTACTGTAATTACATTTTCGATAATCAATGTGACCAAATTAAAATATCTGCTTAATTGGTTTCAGGGATATTTTCATTTAACACCATATAAGTTTACAACACAGAAGGAGGGCATTTGGCCTGTCATGTCTGTGGCAGCTCTTTGCTGGAGTAATCCAAAATTAATTCCCATGCTCTCCTCATAGCCCTGTGTCTTCCCCTTCCTTAAAAGATGTCAGGGGGGAACTTCAGCAGGGATCTCTCGAAACCAACCATAATTTCTGTGGAACTCCCAGAGAAATTACGGAAACGACTGTTTTCAACTGCTTACTTGGAGGAGATCAGAAACCCCCAGCACCCCCATCCCAAGGATATTCCAGGTGCTCTTCTATTGTATTTGTGATGCTTAATTGCAAATTGCATATGAATACTTTTGAAATAATCATTCAATATTGAGATTATTGTTTACATCAGATAAATGCAAAAGCAACTGATTTCCGCAGGAGTTCGCCAATGGGAGATCAACAGAATCCCTGGAGAAATGGCGTAACAGCTAAAAACAGCATTTTACACTTTTTCTCCAAGGGTTCTGACAATCTTCCACTGAAGTTACAGCAGGAGATTGGAAGAACCCCATGGAAATTCAGGGCCACTATATGAAACATGGAGGGACTAAATTTCAATGTCTCTCACACAGTCTTATTCGCAACATTTCCATGAGTTAGTGGATTATTTATAACTTCATATTATACTACCTCAAGAAGTGAAATCATTTATTATAACCACCCTAGTCAGTAGATGTCTGGAATTGTGCAACATTGATGAAGAAGTTACATCTCTGGATATGTTTCATATGATCCGATTCATGTTAAATTTGAGATAATTATAAAACTGCTTTACAAAGGTTAGTTTTTGTCAGCACTATGAGAGAAAACCAAAGAGAAAATAGTATAATTTACAGCATCAATAATTCTGCAGATGTGAATGAGATCAGAGTTTAGCAGGCATGCCTTTCGAGTAGTTCAACAGCTCTATTGACAGTGATGCTGGGTTGAAATGTTTTGGTGAAGACAAAAACTAAGAGTTTGTTTCAAACATTCATCCCAAAGTAACACTTGAGACAACATTCAGTGCAGCTACAGCGGTAGAGGATGACCAAAATGTAGACCGTTAGGCATTGACTTCCAAAATGGAGACAGTAAAGGCACTGTACACATTAGAAAGACATCTGGATGTTTGTGGAGAAATGGAATCTAGTACATGGAAGGATCTCTGCCATCTGGAAAATGATGACTAATTTTTCATGCACGATTAAACAGGCAAAGATAACTGATTTTATAAACAGTACACTGTTGTGCATTGCAAACAACTGCTCTACTGTATGATCTGTCATTTATTTTGTTATAGATGCCCAGTGTATTGGCACCACACAGTACTTTTTTGTATACAGGAATATATGTCCTGAGGATGCACATTGGTTAACAGAATATAGTAGTACTGCAGCAGTTCTTTATAATGTAATGCATTCTCTGCAGTTTTACTACTGTATTTCAGTGGAATAGATAAATTGCATTCTGTATTTGAAAATTCTCATTAAATCAGTGATAGAAAATAATATTAGGATTGGGAAAGTCAACATGGATTTATGAAAGGGAAATCATGTTTGACGAATCTGTTAGAGTTTTTTGAGGTTGTAACTAGCAGAATAGATAAGGGGGAACCAGTGGATGTGGTGTATTTGGATTTTCAGAAGGCATTTGATAAGGTGCCACACAAGATTTTTTAAACACAATTAGGGCTCATGGGATTGGGCGTAATATACTAGCATGGATTGAGGATTGGTTAATGGACAGAAAACAGAGAGTAGGAATAAACGGGTTATTTTCGGGTTGGCAGGCTGTAACTAGTGGGGTACCGCAAGGATCAGTGCTTGGGCCTCAGCTATTCACAATCTGCATCAATGATTTGGATGAGGGCACCAAATGTAATATATCCAAGTTTGCTGATGATGCAAAGCTAGGTGGGAATATAAGTTGTGATGAGGATGTAAAGAGGCTTCAAGGGGATATAGACAGGCTAAGTGAGTGGGCAAGAACAAAACAAATGGAATATAATGTGGAGAAATGTGAAGTTATCCACTTTAGTAGGAAAAATAGAAAAGCAGAGTATTTTTTAAATGGTGAGAAATTGGGAAATGCTGGTTTTCAGAGGGACCTGGGTGTCCTTGTACATGAATCACTGAAAGTTAACATGCAGGTACAGAAAGCAATTAGGAAAGCAAATGGTATGTTGGCCTTTATTACAAGAGGATTTGAGTATGAGTAAAGATGTCTTACTGCAATTTTCTATGGCCCTGGTGAGGCCACACCTGGAGTATTGTGTACAGTTTTGGTCTCCTTACCTAAGGAAGGATATATTTACCAGACTGATTCCTGGGATGGGGAGATTGATTCCTGGGATGGGGAGATTGTCCTATGAGGAGAGATTGAGTAGACTAGGCCTATATTCTCTAAAGTTTAGAAGAATGAGGGGTGATCTCATTGAAACATACAAAATTCTTATAGGACTTGACAGGGTAGATTCAGGGAGGATGTTTCCCCTGGCTGGGGAGTCTAGAACCAGGGGTCACAGTCTCAGAATAAGGGGTCAGCCATTTAGGACTGAGATGAGGAGAAATTTCTTCATTCAGGGTGGTGAGTCTTTGGAATTCTCTACCCTAGAGGGCTGTGGCGGCTCGGTCGTTGAGTATATTCAAGACAGAGATCGATAGATCTTTGGATATTAAGGGAATCAAGGGATATGGGGATAGTGCAGGAAATTGGAGATGAGGTAGAAGATCAGCCATGATCTTATTAAACGGCGGAGCAGGCTCGGGGGGCTGAATGGCCTACTCCTGCTCCTATTTCTTATGTTCTTATGATTTTAAACCTATTGGTGCCAATTTTCCTGGCTCTAGTGCCCCAACAGCACCCACAGAAGAAGTGTGATCAATTGGCAAATTTACCTTCAGGATCTAATTTCCAACAGCAATATGTATTGCAGAGACTTTTCAGAAGCTTATACCTTTTATATGATCATATAATTATAACCTCTGTTTCTGTATTGTTTTCTCAAAAATATTTGGGAAAAGGTCTTTGTTAGCATAGAATCATAGAAATTATAGCCCAGAGGGAAACCATTCAGCCTATCACACCTCTGCTGCTCCTAGGTTTTCAGCTAGAGCCATCTACTCTTAATTGTCTGTCTCTGTCCTTTCCCCATATCCTTTTATATTCTTTTCAAATGCTTATCCCATTTCTTTCTAAATCATCGCTAACTCCCAATAGCCACTTGTGGTGAAACTTTCCATGTTCTAATAACTTTCTGTGTAAAACAAAATTTGTCAAACTTGACCAATCATTTTCTATTGATGATCCTGAGTTTAAGCTCCCTTGTTACCAATCTGCCATCCAGTAAATATAATCTTCACTATTTACCCTCTCAAAATCTTTTGTACTTTTGAAAAACCTCTATTAGATTCCGTCTTAACTTTCTCTGGCCTAATGAAAAAGCACCAATTCTCAAGCCTTTCTTCAGCATCCCATTTCACCCTAAGCTGAGCTTCTGACCCCATATCCACTCCATTACCAAGACCGCCTACTTCCACCTCTGTAATATTGCCCATCTCCGTCCCTGCCTCCACTCACCTGTTGCTGAAACCCTCATCCATGCTTTAATTACCTCCAGACTCGACTATTCCAATGCTCTACTGACCAGCCTCCCACTTTCCATCCTCCATAAATTTGTGCTCACCCAAAGCACTGCTGCCTATATCCTAACTCATACCAAGTACCGTTCACCCATTACCTCTGTGCTCGCTGATCTGCATTGGCTCCCGGTGCGGCAACGTCTTGATTTTAAAATTCTCATCCTTGTTTTCAAATCCCTCCACGGCCTCACCCCTCCATATCTCTGTAACTTCCTCTAGCCCTACAACTGTCCGAGATTTTTGCACTCCTCCAATTCTGGCCTCTTGTGCATCCCTGATTTTAATCGCTCCACCATTTGCGGCCATGCCTTCAGCTGCCTAGATCCTAAGCTCTGGAATTCCCTCCCTAAACCTTTTCACAGCTCTGCCTCTCTCCTCCTCTGAGATGTTCTTTAAAACCTACTATCCTAATATCTCTTCATGTGGCTCCGTGTCAACTTTTGTCTGATAACACTCATATGAAGCCCCTTAGGACATTTTACTACATTAAAGGCGCTATATAAATACATGTTGTTGTCATTGTTATAAAACTAAAGCCTCTCTTTCCTTGTATCATTCTAGTGGTGTAATATCTACTGTATGATGTTCAGTGCTCTGATAGTCTTCCTACAATGGGGTGCCCAGAACTGGACAGAATACTCAAACTGACCTACCTGATGTCTTGTACAAATTCAAAATCATCATCTTGTTTTTGTATTCAATATCCCTTTTATAAAATCCAGAATCCCATTTGTTTTTTTTGGCCTTTGATACCTTTAAAGATCTAGAGGGCTGAGACCCTGATCTTGGGAAAAATGTGGTCAGAACCTCGACGTGTGTTTTACTATGCTGACAGAGTGGACTATAAACCTCACTGGATTTGGCAAAGTCATTTAGTTTAAATAATTTAAATATGCTCTCTGTGCAGTTTCCTTAAGAGCAGGGAATGCTGTGGCAGCAAGTGAGGAGTGCACAAGTCCTTAAAGGACTGCCAGTAAAGGGCTGCTGTTTAATTTTCATTGAGCCAGAACAGTATGTTCTGGCATACTCTTGTGAAGATGATGTCTGGAACAAATGATAGAGCTGCCCTCTTCAATAAAGACAGTCTGGATGTGTTGTTGGAGGAGGTGCTGCAGGTCTTGGACTTGGCCAAGTAGATATGCTTGGGTCAGAAAATATAGCTCCTGATCCGATTTCAAGTGAGTACCAGATGCCTGAGGTGCTAGTGCATCTATCTTTTTTCTCACTGCATGAGCTCCTCTTCCTCCTCCAAATCAATAACAGCCTTTGGCAGGCCCAATGGAATCTGGTTGAAGTGGAGATTGGCAGTTGGCGACAGCAACATTGCTGTGACTAGTGATCTGTGCAACATGAACCCTCTATTGCAAAATTTCAGTAGCAAACAACAGAAAGAACTATTGCAGAAGCAATAATGTGTGGTAAATCAAGAAAAAGCAAAACATTATTTTCCAGCTGGGGCTCAACAGGAAGATACACAGATGAGGCATATGCATCTCAGCACTGTCTCTGTACTAGATCTTGTTTGTTGGTAAGGTTCCAATAGATAAGCATATAAGGGGTTGACTTTTGTGCACTGCTGCAAGTCAGTTCTAAGTGGTTAAGTACTGGTGCAAATCTGCTTGAATGATAAAGTGCTAATAGCGCTCAATTCTTCAGAACTAGCTCGTTTACAATATTACTCATACACCAGGTGCAGACAAGGAACGTGTAGTGAAGCGAAGGAACACAGAAAAGGCTGCTTTCTGAAAAAGATTTAACACTGGACAAGGCTTTCAGTATGGCTGTATCATACGAAGCAGCCGCAAGAGGAGCTGCAGAGATACAACAAAAGACACAGGACTTCGGCACCCATGAAATGACACAGGGTTTCGAGAGATGTTATTGCTGCGGCAGATCCACCCATGACCAGAGGGACTGCTGGTTCAAGGACAAAGCATGCAGGCAATGTGGAAAGATTGGACACATTGCACGGGTATGCCGATCTGGACAAAAAAATCCACAGACAGGAAAAAAAAAATCAATAAAGAAAAGTACAGAAAGGTGCAAATGATGACGGACAGAAGCTCCGAAGACCAGAAGAGCAATAGCGACTCCGAAAACAAGAGACTAAGCTGTCTCAAATTACATAATGTAATTGCCAAAGATGATTACCAGACCATTTGGGTTACCCTCACGATAGCAGGGTCCCCAGTTAAAATGGAGCTAGATACAGGATCAGCTCTGACCGTCATAAATCGACGGGATTACGAGCGGCTATTTCCGCATATACCTTTAAAAGACACATCCATTATCTTGAAAACATATACGGGGCAGAAAGTATACCCCAAAGGAAAAATAAGGGTGCCTGTTGTATACAACAGCAAGGAAATACAAAAGTTGTATTTATACACTCTACAAGATGGTGGTCCACCGCTGTAGGGACGTGAATGGATCAGGAAGATACGTTTAGACTGGCACTCCATTCAGGCACTGACGGTGACCAGTAAGAAAAAAAACGATGATGACATCATACCTGAACGATTAAAAGACATCTTGGCCAATGCCAAAGAAGTGTTTCAAGAGAAACTAGGAACCTTGAAAGGCATCACCGCCTCAATAAAAGTGGAAGATGCAGCAATTCCCAAGTTTTTTAAGGCAAGACCGGTGCCATACGCAATTCGTCCAGCAGTCGAGGCAGAGCTGGAGAATTTGGAAAAGGCAGGCGTATTATCCAAAATAGATTGGAGCAAGTGGGCAACACCCATCGTTCCAGTCATGAAGAAAGCATTGAATAATGATAAATCTGAAGAACAGAGAAAAATTCGCATCTGTGGAGACTTCAAGGTGACTGTAAACCCGGTCCTTCACACGGTACAGTATCCTCTTCCGAGGATAGAAGATATTTTTGCCTCACTATCCGGAGGGAAACGTTTCACCAAAATTGACTTGGCACAGGCATATCTACAGATGGAGGTTGAAGAGGCCTCTAAAAAATATCTCACGATAAATGCAAAGGTCTGTACCAGTACAATCGACTGGTTTTTGGCGTAGCATCCGTTCCAGCTATCTGGCAAAGAGCTATGGAGCAAGTCCTCCAAGGGATTCCGGGGACTCAATGCTACCTAGACGACATCCTTGTAACAGGAGAAAACGACGAGCACCTTGCCAATTTGGAGCAGGTGCTCACTAGGCTGAGAGAACAGGGCCTACGAGCAAATCGCCCCAAGTGCGAATTTTTCCAAAATCAAATATATTGTGGCCACATAATTAATAAGGAAGGGTTGCATAAGTCACCTAAAAAAATTGAAGCGGTCATAAAAGCCCCAGCACCTGAAAATGTTTCACAATTAAGGTCGTTCCTGGGATTAATAAATTACTATCATAAATTTTTACCGAACTTATCAACTCTTCTACACCCTCTTAATGAACTGCTACAAACAGGAGTAATTTGGAAATGGAGCGAAGACTGTAAACGTGCCTTCCATAAATGCAAAGACTTAATCACGTCCAAAGGAGTTTTGGCTCATTACAACCCATCACTGCCAATCAGACTGGCGTGCGATGCATCCCCTTACGGCGTAGGAGCAGTATTATCGCATAAATTCCCTGATGGCTCGGAACGGCCGATAGCTTTTGCATCACGCTCATTGAACTCAGCTGAGCGTAACTATGCCCAAATCGACAGGGAAGCACTCAGCCTGGTATGGGAGTGAAGAAATTCAACCATTACCTACACGGACAAAAATTTACCTTGTTGACTGACCATCAACTCCTCATTTCCATATTCAACCCTAAAAAGGGTGTTCCCATTATGACAGCGCAAAGGCTACAGAGGTGGTCCCTTTTTCTAGGGGCACACCAATACAACATAGAATACAAAGGATCAAAACAGCATGGGAATGCTGACGGGTTATCGCGCCTACCGTTCCCAACGGTAGAAGAAGCACCTACCGTAGACCCAGTGGAGATTTTCCACTCGACCATAGTCGAATGTCTACCAGTAACAAATTCTGCCATTGAAAGGGAAACTAGAAATGACCCGACTCTCTCACGAGTCTACGATTTAACAGTGAAGGGATGGCCAGCACATGGCGAACCACTGTTGCCAGCATTCTCGCAAAGAAGAGAACAGCTGCCAGTGTGCCGAGGAACCTTGATGTGTGGATCCAGAGTGGTGATTCCACCCAAACTCCAGGATAAAGTTCTAAAGGAGCTTCACGAGGGGCATCTGGGTGGAGTGAAAATGAAGAACCTAGCCAGGGCGTTTGTATGGTGGCCAGGTATCGATGGAGACATCGAAGAAATGACCAAGAGCTGCCTAGGATGCCAGAAGGTCCAAAACGCTCCACCCCAAGCCCGTCTACATCCATGGGAGTGGCCCTCATCTCCCTGGCAAAGGGTACACATCGACTTTGCTGGTCCATTTATGGACTCAATGTTCTTAATCGCGGTTGATGCATACTCCAAGTGGCCGGAGGTAATAAAGATGTCCTCCACCACCACGGAAAAAACCATCACAGTATTAAGGACCATATTTGCCAGGAATGAGCTGCCGGAACAGATCTGTTCTGATAATGGACCGCAATTTGTGTCCAAAGAATTCAGGAAGTTCTTAAAAAACAATGGTGTTAAGCACTACACGTCCGCCCCATACCATCCCGCCACCAATGGATTGGCTGAAAGGTTTGTCCAGACCTTCAAGAAGGCCATAAAGGCCATGGGTAATGAAGACATAAAACTTCAGCACAAGGTGGATAACTTCTTGTTCGCATACAAGAATGCAACACATATGGTTACAAACCAAACTCCCGCCATGATGTTCTTCAATAGAAGCCTAAAATGCCGGCTGGATTTGATCAAGCCCAACATCAGAAGGGACGTGGAGAACCGGCAATTTCAAGGCATGAATGAAAGGCCAACTAGAACCTTCCAGATAGGTCAACAAGTTTTGGCCCGGGACTACCGTACCGAGAAATGGCAGCCTGGAACTATCTGCACACGACTAGGACCGCTGATGTATACCGTGGACATCAGAGAAAGCATAATAAGGCGCCATGCTGACCAAATCATAGAGTCATCCGAAAAGGGACAACCTACACCACAACTCTATACATCTAACAATGAAGTAGAGATACCCATATCTACCTCCGATCCGGTGATACTGGAACCCGATGAACCCGACACTGGCATTCAAGCCGAATCAGCCTTGCCAAAAGAACCTACTACACCACCAGAAACTACTACACCACCGAGGCGTTATCCGGACCGAGTCAGGAAGCCTCCAGAGAGACTGACTTATAATTAATTAACTGCAGCAATGTGTAGATTATTTTTCTTGTAACATGTAATTAATAATTACTTAAAATATTATGTACTGGTTGGCTAAAAGGGGAGGAATTGTAGTGTATGTGCCTTTAAGAGCCCCATGTGTACTGTAATGCCGGTAATGGCCACTCGGGCTATATAAGCCTGTATATTGTGTTGTATCAGTTAGTTCCCCTCCAGACTTTGTTTAGTAAACACCTATGAAACCAACTCCTGTCTTCAGTGTCTCTATCAACACACAGACACAACAGAACGTACGAGTGGTGGGAATGGATAATTGTATCTAAGTGAAATTTAAAGGGATGGGCACAATTGAAGGTGTCAGAATAGGGTGATTAAAAATTCTGAGTGCTTTTGCAAAAGTTCTAAAGGCATCTGAACTCATTAACAGACGTTGCCAGGGCTGAAAGGATGGGGACTAAGACCTGGCAGGCAAAAATAAAGAGAAAAGAAACCAAAGGTGCAGCATGAGCCTGCAGGTAAGTGCAGTACCTGACCCCGTTTGATAACTGATGAAGTAGAATGGTACTGAGCGAGAATAATGGTCTTCTATGCCACTTCCATGGAACCATCCCCATAGGCTACCATTATAGCATTCACACAATGAAATGGAGCCAAGTTTCATGCTGCAGAAGACTGGTAACAGATGACACAGTTCATTGTCCAGTCAGACCCTGAAGACAGGTCAGTCTTCATGAGAGGTGCTCCAGTGTCAACATCAAAACACTCCCAGGTCAGGTCCAGCACTGCCACCTCTGCTGTAAAGCTCCCTTTACTCGACCCAGAGCTTCAGGTCTACCTCAAGAGCACCTCCTCCTGCACCAGAGCTTCAGGCCTACCTCAAGAGCACCCCCTCCTGCACCATTGTGACATATTTTCCATTTCCCACACTAACCCAACCTCTGACCTCTGAGTAAGATTACCGATTAGCAACAGCTTTGTGCTGTGGGCACAAAGTGGCAGGCAGTGGGGAACCGCAGGGATTGGTGCTAGGACCCCAGCTATTCACAATATATATTAATGATCTAGACGAGGGAACTAGATGTAATATCTCCAAGTTTGCAGATGACACAAAGCTGGGTGGGCGTGTGTGCTGTGAGGAGGATGCCGAGAAACTCCAGTCTGATTTGGACAGGTTGGGTGATTGGGCAGATGCATGGCAGATGCAATATAATGTGGATAAATGCGAGGTTATCCACTTTGGTGGCAAAAACAGGAAGGCAGATTATTATCTGAACGGCAATAGATTGGGAGAAGGGGAAGTGCAATGAGACCTGGGTGTCCTTGTGCACCAGTCGCTGAAGGTAAGCATGCAGGTGCAGCAGGCGGTTAAGAAGGCAAATGGTATGTTGGCCTTCGTAGCGAGAGGATTCAACTACAGGAACAAGGATGTCTTGCTGCAGTTGTACAGGGCCTTGGTGAGACCGCACCTTGAGTATTGTGCGCAGTTTTGGTCACCTTATCTGAGGAAGGATGTTCTTGCCATGGAGGGAGTGCAGCGAAGATTCACCAGACTGATACCTGGGATGGCAGGAATGACGTATGAGGAGAGATTGGGTCGATTGGGCTTATACTCACTGGAGTTTAGAAGAATGAGAGGGGATCTCATTGAAACTTATAAAATTCTAACAGGACTAGTCAGACTAGATGCAGGAAGGATGTTCCCGATGGTGGGGGAGTCCAGAACCAGGGGTCACAGTCTAAGGATAAGGGGTAAGCCATTTAGGACAGAGATGAGGAGGAATTTCTTCACCCAGAGAGTGGTGAACCTGTGGAATTCTCTACCACAGAAGGCAGTTGAGGCCAAGTTATTAAATATATTCAAGAAGGAGTTAGATATATTTCTTAAGGCTAAAGGGATCAAGGGATATGGGGAGAAAGCAGGGACAGGGTACTGAGTTTGGATGATCAGCCATGATCTCATTGAATGGTGGAGCAGGCTCGAGGGGCCGAATGGCCTACTCCTGCTCCTATCTTCTATGTTTCTATGTTTTCTATGTTATTGCTAAGTAGGTGTGTCAGAACCTGCAGACATGGTTGGTGGCTTCTTAGCAGGTGTAGCAGCCATATTAGGCTGTGTTAGCTGTTGATCACCCTCTCATGCAGTGCCACTGAAAACATCACATATTGTGATTGGATAACTTCTGAGGAAACAACCAATATGATTAGAAATAAAAACAGAAAATGCTGGAAATACTCAGCAGGTCGGGCAGCATCTGTGGAGAGAGAAACAGAGTTAACATTTCAGATTGATGACCCTTCGTCAGAACTGGAAAAAGCTGAAGATCGAACAGATTTTTAAGCAAGTGCAGGGGCAGGGAAAAGGGGGAGGGGAGGAAAGAACAAAAGGGAAGGTCTGTGATAGGATGGAAGGCAGGAGAGATTAAGAGACATTAAGAGATGGTGCAAGGCAAAAGGAGATGGTAATGGGACAAGTTAAACAAAAGATGGCTCTAGATGAAGTGTAAATGGTACAGAATGAAAGACAGCTGCCATGTGGGAGAGAAGAAAAAAATAAATGGAAAAAAAAGAATAGGGGCAGAGGTTATGGTCTGATATTGTTGAACATCCTATCATAGACCTTCCCATTTGTTATTTCCTCCCCTCCCCCCTTTCCCTGCCCCTGCACTTGCTTAAAAACCTGTTCGATCTCCAACGTTTTCCAGTTCTGACGAAGGGTCATCGACCTGAAACGTTAACTCTGTTTCTCTCTCCACAGATGTTGCCTGACCTGCTGAGTATTTCCAGCATTTTCTGTTTTTATTTCAGATTTCCAGCATCCGCAGTATTTTGCTCTAATATTATGATTAGTTGGGCATTCACATATGTTAGTGTTGCAATCAAGTCTTGTGTCCCAGCTTCTCGAGAATAGGAGACTTTGCATGCACTAATCATTTACTAAAGTGCACCTCTGTCTGCACATGCAGGTCCAGGGGGCCAAAAGAAAAATTAGAGTTATTGTCACGAATGTTAATGGAAACATAAATGCCAGGAGGAAAAATAAACAAAGAAAAAGATCAATAACAGTCCAAAAATGGACGAAAAACTCTTGCTTTGTATTACAGTGCCCGTTAAATGAATTGCCACTTAACCTCTGTCTCTCGCAACAATGGATGCCTAGCGGTAAATTTTCATCTTCATCACTTGGGTGGTAATCTGACAGCTGATTGTTCACTCATTATAGAGCCTGCCTGATTGTCATTCCATTTGGAATGAAAATTTAATGGGTTCTATTATCTCTGTCAGATTACCGCCTGTATATGGCTAAAAATATTTTAAAATTTATGGAAAAGAACACTTTTTTTTTTCCCCCAACAGGATAATTGAATCTCTCGATGGAGTTCGGTTGCTATGGTCTTTACTCAAAAAGCCTAATCCAGATATTCAAGCAAGTGCAGCTTGGGCTATCTGTCCTTGTATTGAAAATGCCAAGGTGAGTTTATCGCTGGTCTTAAATTCTTTAGTGGCAGGAAATTGTCCATAAAATGTCTACTTGTTGTGCTGACAGTTAATATTACTATACAACAAAAAAAAACCTGGTAGAGGAAAATACATTAAGATTTCTTATTGGACTAATGGGCAGAACATTCAACTTCAACTGGGGCATAAAACTGGCGGTAGCGAATTGATCACTTGTTAGACACCTAGCCTGCCAAAGTTGAAAGTTCCACCCAATGTGTTGCAAATCCAAGCTTTATTGGACAGTGCACATTAATATGCATTATTTCCTCTTTTACGATTAAAGACTCTTTCATGTGCCTTACCTGCAGAAACATTCTGTTAGTAATTTTCAAAGTACAGTATAAATAAATACTGACCTTTAATATGTTTTGAAGCTTATTTAAGTGATAACTTCTGTCTGTTAGGAGTATTATAACCAATAAACATATACAATGCTAAATAACTGATAAGGGAGGAAAACTCTTAGGGGGAGAAATTGGGTGAGTAGCGCCACCTGTTAGCGCCTAAAGAGGCAGTCAGTGGCTGTCGCGCCACTGGCTGCGTCTGCGGCGATATTCAGTAGGGGCGCTAATGGTGGCGTTAGGCATTTGCGCTGCGCCACCACCAATGACGTCATCGGTGTGCGCAGCCCCCCATTCGTGCCCCATTCGCGATATTTGGTTGCGAACGCCGCAGTTGCGCCGCTCGCTACCCGCGCCCGGTTCACGGGGCCTTACTGTGCCGGCAGCAGCGCAAGTTAAGGTGGAGGTGCGGGGCGGCTGCTTTTTCGGTGGCCGCCTGCCAGCACCTCCGTCCCCGGCCTCCTAACCACCCCCCCCCCCCCGCGGCATTGCCGGCTGTTTCCCGAGAGTCCGGCACTTCTCCTTGGTGCCGGGCTCAATTGCCGGCACTCGCGATCGGGGATCGCGATCGCGCTGTTGCAGGCACCTCCCCCTTAACAGTGGGAGGAAGGCCTGCAGTACCGCAGCGTGCCGTGCCGCAGCATGTGGCGCAGCGGCACGTTGCGCTGCGATAATCAGTTTCAGCGCCCTAAGAGGGACGCGGAGCGCCTCGAGCCTCGCCCCGTGTCCCTCGAGGGGCAATGAAACTGAATTTCTGGCGATCGGTATCACTCCGATCGCTGCGCTAAATCCTGCGCTCCGCCGACTTCTGCGCCACTTTGGCGCCCCAACCCAATTTCTAGGCCTTATTGTCAAAGACACAGCAGATAAATTAAATTATGACTGCGATAGATTTTAGCAATGGCAAGTTTAACTTGGTAATATTGGAAATACACTGTGAATTTGAATTAAACTATTGCTATAGTAATTAGAATTTAATTGTGCCTTGTTTTTTTTTTATTCGTTTATGGAATGTGTGCGTCGCTGGCAAGACCAGCTTTTATTTCCCATCCCTAATTGCCCTTGAGAAGCTGATGGTGAGCCGCTTTCTTGAACTGCTACAGCCCGTGTGGTGAAGGTACTTCCACAGTGCTGTTAGGAAGGAAGTTCCAGGATTTTGACTCGGCGATATACTTCTAAGTCAGGATGGTGTGTGACTTGAAGGTGAACTTGGAGGTAGTGGTGTTCCCATGCGTCTGTTGCCCTTGTCCTTCTAGGTGGAAGAGGTCGCGGGTTTGGGAGGTGCTGCCGGATTAGCCTTGGTGAGTTGCTGCAGTGCATCTTGTAGATGGTACACACTGCAGCCACGGTACGCCGGTGGTGGAGGGAGTGAATGTTTTAGGTGGTAGATGGGGTGCCAATCAAGCGGGCTGCTTTGTCCTGGATGGTGTCGAGCTTTTTGAGTGTTGCTGCAGCTGCACTCATCCAGGCACGTGGAGAGTATTCCATCACACTCCTTACTTGTGCCTTGTAGATGGTGGAAAGGCTTTGGGGAGTCAGGAGGTGAGACACTCGCCACAGAATACCTAGCCTCTGACCTGCTCTTGTTGCCACAGTATTTATGTGGCTGGTCCAGTTAAGTTTCTGGTCAATGGTGACTCCCAGGACGTTGATGGTGGGGGATTCGACGATGGCAATGCCATTGAATATCAAGGGGCGGTGGTTAGACTCTCGCTTGTTGAAGATAGTCATTGCCTGGCACCTCTGTGGCGCGAATGTTACCTGCCACTTATCAGCCCAAGCCTGAACGTCGTCCAGATCTTGTTGCATGCGGGCATGGACTGCTTCATTATCTGAGGAGCTGTGAATGGCACTGAACACAGTGCAGTCATCAGCGAACATCCCCATTTCTGACTGTATGTTGGAGGGAAGGTCATTGATAAAGTAGCTGAAGATGGTTGGGCCTAGGACACTGCCCTGAGGAACTCCTGTAGCGATGTCCTGGGGCTGTGATGATTGAACATCAATCACCACAACCATCTTCCTTTGTGCTAGGTATGACTCCAGCCAGTGGAGCGTCTTTCCCCCCTATTCCCAGTTTTACTAGGGCTCCTTCATGCCACATTCGGTCAAATGATGCCTTGATGCCAAGGGCAGTCACTCTCACTTTTCCTCTGAAATTCAGCTCCTTTGTCCGTTTGGACCAAGGCTATAATGAGGTTGGGAGCTGAATGGTCTTGGCAGAAGCCAAACTGGGCATCAGTGAGCAGGTTATTGGTGAGTAAGTGCTGCTTGAAAGCACTGTCGATGACACCTTCCTCACTTTACTGATGATTCAGAGTAGACTGATGGGGCAGTAATTGGCCGGGTTGGATTTGCCCTGCTTTTTGTGGACAGGACATACCTGGGCAGTTTTCCACATTGTCAGATAGATGCCAGTGTTGTAGCTGTGCTGGAACAGCTTGGCTAGAGGCGCGGCTAGTTCTGGAGCACAAGTCTTCAGCACGATAGCCGGGATGTTGTCGGGGCCCATAGCCTTTGCTGTATCCAGTGCGTTCAGCCGTTCCTTGATATCACGTGGAGTGAATCGAATTGGCTGAAGACTGGCTTCTGTGATGGTGGGGACCTCAGGAGGAAGCCGATATGGATCATCCACTTGGCACTTCTGGCTGAAGATGGTTGCAAACGCTTCAGCTTTGTCTTTTGCACTCACGTGCTGGGCTCCACCATCATTGAGGATGGGGATATTCATGGAGCCTCCTCCTCACGTTAGTTGTTTAATAGTCCACCACCATTCACGACTGGATGTGGCAGGACTGCAGAGCTTTGATCTGATCTGTTGATTGTGGGATCGCTTGGCCCTGTCTATAGCATGCTGCTTCTACATTTTTGCATGCATTTAGTCCTTTATTGCAGCTTCCCCGGGTTGGCACCTGGTTTTTAGGTACGCCTGGTGCTGCTCCTGGCATGCTCTGCTACACTCCTAATTGAACCAGGGTTGGTCCCCTGGCTTGATGGTAATGGTAGAGTGAGGGATATGCCGGGCCATGAGGTTAGATTGTGGTGGAATACAATTCTGCTGCTGCTGATGGCTCACAGCACCTCATGGATGCCCAGTTTTGAGCTGCTAGATCTGTTCTGAATCTATCCCATTTAGCACGGTGGTAGTGCCACACAACACGATGGAGGGTGTCCTCAGTGTGAAGACGGGACTTCGTCTCCACAATGACTGTGCGGTGGTCACTGCTACCAATACTGTCATGGACAGATGCACCTGCGACAGGTAGCTTGGTGAGGACAAGGTCAAGTAGGTTTTACCCTTTTGTGTTGGTTCTCTCACCACCTGCCGCAGGCCCAGACTGGCAGCTATATCCTTCAGGACTTGGTCAGCTCGGTCAGTAGTGGTGCTGCCAAGCCACTCTTGGTGATGGACATTGAAGTCCCCCACCCAGAGTACATTCTGTGCCCTTGCTACTCTCAGTGCTTCTTCC
The DNA here is from genome assembly GCF_052327205.1 of Somniosus microcephalus. Lineage (NCBI taxonomy): Eukaryota > Metazoa > Chordata > Chondrichthyes > Squaliformes > Somniosidae > Somniosus > Somniosus microcephalus. Next base: position 63,997,284 of record NC_140991.1, read on the forward strand.
AAGTGGTGTTCAACATGGTGGAGCACTGATTCATCAGCTGAGGGAGGGCAGTGGTTGTAATCAGCAGGTTCCTTGCCCATGCTTGACCTGAAGCCATGAGACTTCATGGGGTCAGGATTCAATTAGTTATTCCGGAGTTGTCATTTGACATAACTTTTGTTTTGTGTTTGGCTAATGGCATACTGTGGCTGACTCAAAGTGAGTGCATGGGAGAGCAGTTGCTGTAACTAGTATGAATCTTGTCTGCCTTTGCTTTTGTTCATTTATCCATTTACTAGGTAATACATCTGTTTTGCTGTTTATAGCTTAAGCCATGGTCTAGTGAACTACTTATTCTAATGCTTTCCAAAGATCTTGAAATACAGTAACACAGATTTTCTGTTCAATACCTGGGCTAGATATATTGGGTAGATAAAGGCACACTTCATGTATCCAAGAAGAACATCTAGACTAAAACCCCAAAACGTAACAGTGACCACTTAACTTTAGGTGGCCCAATCCATTAAAATTTTCCCAGCTGCACTTAAGGTATATTCTAATGATTTAAAGAAAGAAAGAAAGACTTGCATTTATATAGCGCTTTTCATGACCACCGGATGTCGCAAAGCGCTTTACAGCCAATGAAGTACTTTTGAAGTGTAGTCACTGTTGTAATGTAGGAAACATGGCATCCAGTTTGTGCAAACTCCCATAAACAGCAATGAGATAATGACCAGATAATCTGTTTTAGTGATGTTGATTGAGGGATAAATATGGGCCAGCACACTGGGGATAACTCCCCTGATGTTCTTCAAAATAGTGCCGTGGGATCTTTTACATCCACCTGAGAGGACGGGGCCTTGGTTTAACATCTCATCCAAAAGACAGCACCTCCGACAGTGCAGCACTGGAGTGTCGCCTAGATTTTTGTGCTCAAGTCTCTGGAGCGGGACTCAAACCCACGACCTTCTGACTCAGAGGCAAGGGTGCTACCAACTGTGTCACTGGATGACACACAAATGATCTGACCTTCAGATAAGGTCAAATCAGGCCACTGCGACAGCACCACAGAATTGTCCCATCTATATCTGCCATAAAATTGCTGACATATCCAGGAGTTTATGTTGATTCCATGACCTTTATACTTAGGTCGGCTGATAATTAGGTACGTGTATAATTCTGAAATAAGTATAGCATGAACTTGTTTGAATTCAAGCTTTCAAAACACACACAAGCTTTTGTTACACCACATTTGTTTAATTTACACCAATGCTGAATATTATAAAGCAAACTAAAAGTAATGTATTGAAGCCCAGAGCATCCATTACTTAACATTGTTGTTTAATGTCATTTTTACCCAAATAAATCAAGTTGAATCCTAAGATTATGTTAAAGATGTGCTTTAATCTATATCTATCTATAATATATAAACGGATACTTCTTCCTGTCTGTCTGTCTATCTGTCTATCTGTTTGTCTATCTGTCTGTCTATCTGTCTGTCTGTCCTCACGTGTGCGTCTGTCCGGCTATGCGCTCGAAAGTTATAGAGCGTACCTACGCGTGCGTTACGTCGAAAGAAAGCTTACCTTTCCGAAACGGTGGTAAGCGTATTTACGTTTCGGCCGGACAAAAATCGCGCCCGCGGTATCCGAAAAAACGTTCAAAATTCCGCTCATTAGCATCTCATTATCCGCTCATTAGCGACAGAGTGACCTCGAGGTCGACCAATCGTACGCCGGGTTCCTGGCGCGTGCGGCCGGGCCCTCCTACGGTCAAGTGACGGGACGATTGACTAATCCTACACTTTGGTGACCTGACGGTCGACCAATCGGTGCGTATGTGGGCGGGCATTATCGTTCTGAACCGAGGTGAGTCGCCGCCATCTTGATTCCAAACTTTTCCTTTCTTTTTCCCGCTTTCTGCGTCTTTAAAAAAAACGTTGCTTTTAAAACACATATTGTTTTTAAAAAAAGTTAATTACTTTCTAAATCTTTTATCTAATCTCATTAATTTTCCTACCTGTCCCCGTTTTTCCAGGTAGGCCTCGAAGCCTCGGCCTCTCCTCCGCACCCACGCCCGAGCTAGGCACCTCCCGGCCCCAGTCAACAAGCGGCCCCCGATCGCCGCCATCTTTGTGAAGGCTGGAGGGGCGGGCCTCAGCCGAGTGCTGCTACCTTAGTAAAGGGTGCGCGCACAGCAGGAGCAGCTGAGACGCGGCGTCTCTCTCTGTTCCCCGCTCGGCTCGGGAGTGCTAATCTCGGGCGGGGCTTGGAGAGCGGGAAGGGTTACCCCGGCAACCGGGCCCGCCGGCCGTCTCTCACAGCCGCAATCGGCGCTCTTCAAGCCAGCTCAGGAGGGCGGGGCCATGTCAGTGCGTGGGGCGGCACGGAGCTCCGTGGAGCCATCGCCGGCGCTGGGCTCGGGTGCTTTGTGGCCTGCGGCCGAACAGCGGCTGCGGACCTCGAGCTGACCGGGGCGCTGGACTCGGCTGGGCCATGTCTTTGCGTGTGTTCGCCTCGGCCAACGGCATCAGGGTGACGGCCGAGGGAACGCGTTCATCCAGGTGCCGAGGCCCGGGCCCCGGGGCGGAAAGAGGGATTGGAGCGGGGGATGAGGGCTCGGGCAGGGGAGAGGGAGAGGGGGGAGAGAGAGGGGGAAGGAGGGGGAGAGGGAGGAAGGGGGTAGGGAGGTGGTGAGAGGGAGGAGGATGGAGGAGGGGAGAGAGAGAGGGTGGGGAGAGAGAGGGTGGGGAGAGAGAGAGGGTGGGGGGAGGGGAGAGAGAGAGGGTGGGTGAGGGGAGAGAGAGAGAGGGTGGGGGAGGGGGGGAGAGAGAGAGGGTGGGGGAGGGGGGAGAGAGAGAGAGGGTGGGGGAGGGGGGAGAGAGAGAGGGTGGGGGGAGAGAGAGAGAGGGTGGGGGAGTGGAGAGAGAGAGAGGGTGGGGGAGGGGAGAGAGAGGGGGTGGGGGAGGGGAGAGAGAGAGAGGGTGGGGGAGGGGAGAGAGAGAGAGGGTGGGGAGGGGGAGAGAGAGAGAGGGTGGGGGAGGGGAGAGAGAGAGGGTGTGGGGAGGGGAGAGAGAGAGGGTGGGGGGAGGGGAGAGAGAGGGGGAGGGGAGAGAGAGGGTGGGGGGAGGGGAGAGAGAGAGGGTGGGGGGAGGGGAGAGAGAGGGTGGGGGGAGGGGAGAGAGAGAGGGTGGGGGAGGGGAGAGGGTGGGGGGAGGGGAGAGAGAGAGGGTGGGGGGAAGGGAGAGAGAGGGTGGGGGGAAGGGAGAGAGAGAGGGTGGGGGGAGGGGAGAGAGAGAGGGTGGGGGGAAGGGAGAGAGAGAGGGTGGGGGGAGGGAGAGAGAGAGGGTGGGGGAGGGGAGAGAGAGAGAGGGTGGGGGGAGGGGAGAGAGAGAGGGTGGGGGAGGGGAGAGAGAGAGGGTGGGGGAGGGGAGAGAGAGAGGGTGGGGGAGGGGAGAGAGAGGGTGGGGAGGGGAGAGAGAGGGTGGGGGGAGGGGAGAGAGGGTGGGGGGAGGAGAGCGAGAGGGTGGGGGAGGGGAGCGAGAGAGGGTGGGGGAGGGGAGCGAGAGAGGGTGGGGGGAGGGGAGCGAGAGGGTGGGGAGGGGAGCGAGAGAGGGTGGGGGGAGGGAGAGAGGGAGGGGAGGGGGAGGGAGGGAGAGGGAGGGAGGGAGGGCGAGAGAGTAAAGCAGGGAGAGACGGGGAGGGAGAGAGAGAGGGTGAGGGAGGGAGAGCGTGAGGAGAGGGGAGGGAGAGTAAAGCAGGGAGAGACGGGGGAGGGAGAGAGAGGGTGAGGGAGGGAAAGAGTGAAGGTGTGGGACAGGGAGGGAAAGAGTGAGGGGGTGGGACAGGGAGGGAGAGCTTACCTTCTTCCTTCGCAGGGGTCCATCGGGCCACCTTCCCCCCTGTCGCGCTCTCTCTTCCCCCCCCTAGTCGCTTTCTCTCTTCCCCCCCCAGTCGCTCTCTCTCTTCCCCCCCAGTCGCTCTCTCTCTTCCCCCCCAGTCGCTCTCTCTCTTCCCCCCCAGTCGCTCTCTCTCTTCCCCCCCAGTCGCTCTCTCTCTTCCCCCCAAGTCGCTCTCTCTCTTCCCCCTGATGCGCTATCGATTCTAATAAAAGGCTGAGTAGAGTTCAGAACAACAGGCTTTTATTAACTACTGAATGCAACTACAAACAGATCAGGACTATGCCTCTAGTGGACGACCGAATGGCAGAGAGCTGCCGTGCAGCCGTCCTTATACCAGGTAGCCAAGGGCGGAGTCAGCTGAGGCATCGTCAGGTATAACAGTGAAACAAGAGTGAACGACAACAACAACAACAACAATAGTGAACACAGTGAACGACAGTGGTTTACCACATTCACCCCTCGTTTAAAATTAAGTCCGGCGGGGTGAAGTGTATCAAAAGTTCGAGTAGGTGAGTCTGTCAGGCGGCCTCGTTTGCCGTCGAGATCTTCGTGGCGACGGCTGAGATGGTACAGCTTCCAACGACGCGTCTTGAACAGGATCGAGCACCGGCGTATCGTCCCCTTTGGTGTTGGGTGGGCGAGTGGACTCCGGTGGGTCCTGGGGTCGCGGCATGCCGTCTACTGGGGTGGAATGGACAGGGGAGAGAATTGGGTCTACTAAATTTTGGGCCGTGTTGAAGGGGGTCGTGGTGGAGGGCAATGGTGACGGGTCAGTGGACCCCGAGGGTGCCAGATCTCTAATGGAGATTGTATCCTCCCGCCCGTCCGAGTATGCCACGTAGGCGTACTGGGGGTTGGCATGGAGGAGGTGAACCTTCTCTACCAGGGGAGCTGTTTTGTGGGACCTTACATGCTTCCTCAGCAGGACGGGCCCTGGGGACGTCAGCCAGTGTGGTAGTGAGGTACCGGATGTGGACCTCCGGGGAAAAACGAATATTCGCTCATGGGGGGTGGCGTTGGTGGCAGTACACAGCAGTGACCGGATGGAGTGGAGCGCATCATAGAAAACATAGAAAACATAGAGATAGGAACAGGAGTAGGCCATTCGGCCCTTCGAGCCTGCTCCGCCATTCAATGAGATCATGGCTGATCTTCGTCTGAGATCATAGCTGATCTTACCAGTTCAGTACCCCATCCCCGCCTTTTCTCCGTAACCCTTAATCCCCTTAGCCTTCAGAAATATATCCAATTCTCTCTTGAAAATATTTATTGAATTAGCCTTCACAGCCCTCTGTGGCAGGGAATTCCACAGGCTCACCACTCTTTGAGTGAAGAAATTCTTCCTCATCTCTGTTTTAAATGATTTGCCCGCTATTTTTAGACTGTGGCCCCTGGTTCTGTGCTCCCCTGCCATTGGAAACATTCTCTCTGAATTCAGCCTGTCCAGGCCTGCCATAATTTTATATGTTTCGATGAGATCCCCTCTCAATCTTCTAAACTCCAGTGAGTACAAGCCCAAACTATTCAATCTCTCCTCGTAGGTCATTCCCGCCATTCCAGGTATCAGCCTGGTGAATCGCCGTTGCACTCTTTCCATGGCAAGAACATCCTTCCGCAGATGGGGCGACCAAAACTGTACACAATACTCCAGATGCGGCCTCACCAGCACCTTGTACAGCTGTAGTAAGGTATCCCTATTCCTATACTCGAACCCCCTTGATATGAAGGCCAACATACCATTTGCCTTCTTAATCGCCTGTTGCACCTGCATGCTCTCCTTCAGTGACTGGTGCACAAGAACACCCAGGTCCCTCTGCACTTCCCCATCTCCCAATCTATTGCCATTTAGATAATAATCCACCCTCCTGTTTTTACCCCCAAAGTGGATAACCTCGCATTTATCCACATTATAGTGCATCTGCCACGTATCCGCCCATTCCCCCAACCTGTCCAAATTGCACTGTAGCCTCCTGACATCCTCATCAGAGCCCACCCCTCCTCCTAGTTTAGTGTCGTCAGCGAATTTGGAAATATTGCATCCAATTCCCTGATCCAGATCATTTATATATATTGTGAACAGCTGGGGTCCCAGGACAGATCCTTGCGGCACCCCGCTGGTCACTGCCTGCCACTCCGAAAACGAGCCGTTTATTCCAACTCTCTGTTTTCTATCCGCCAGCCAGTTCTCTATTCACGTTAATACTTTGCCCCCAATCCCATGAGCCTTAATTTTGCATGATAATCTTTTGTGTGGAACCTTATCGAAGGCTTTCTGGAAGTCAAGGTACACCACATCCACTGGCTCTCCCCCATCTATTTTACCAGTTACTTCCTCAAAAAATTCCAGCAGATTAGTCAAACACGATTTACCCTTTGTAAATCCATGTTGACTCTGTCCGATCCTTTCCCCATTTGTCAAGTGCTCCGCTATTTTATCCTTAATAATGGACTCTAGCATTTTGCCCACAACCGATGTAAGGCTTACTGGTCTATAATTCCCTGCTTTCTCTCTACCCCCCTTTTTAAATATTGGGGTAACATTAGCTACCCTCCAATCCACGGGTACTGTTCCCGAGTCAATGGAGTTCCGGAAGATGATCCTTAGAGCATCTGCTATCTCCAGGGCCACCTCCTTAAGTACCCTAGGATGTAGTTTATCAGGCCCCGGGGATTTGTCGGCCTTCAGTCCCCTCAACTTACCCAACACCATATCCCTAGAGATACTAATTTCTGTCAGCTCCTCCCTCTCATTAGTCCCTATGTTTGTCGATATTCCTGGGAGGTTATTTGTGTCCTCCTTTGTGAATACAGAACCAAAGTATGAGTTTAATTGGTCTGCCATTTCCTTATTCTCCATTATATATTCTCCCGAATCGGACTGCAAGGGACCGACTTGGGATTTTACCAGTCTTTTCCTCCTGATATACCGATAAAAGCTTTTGCAGTCTGTCTTTATGTTTGCTGCAAGTTTACTTTCGTATTCTATTTTCCCCTTCCTGATTAATCCCTTTGTCCTCTTTTGCTGTATCCTGTACTGCCCCCAATCTTCCGGTCTGGTGCTTTTTTTTGCCAGTTGATATGCCCTTTTTTTTTATTTTATGCTGTCCCTAATTTCCCTCATTATCCACGGTTGAGTCACCTTTTTAGGTTTATTTTTATGCCAAACCGGTATAAACATGTTCTGGAATTCTTCCATTCTATCTTTGAATGCTTGCCATTGTCTATCCACTGTCAATCCCCCCAGAAACACCACCCAATCAATCTTACCCAATTCCCGTCTCATACCCTGGTAATTCCCTTTATTTAAGTTCTGGACCTTAGTCTCTGATTCAATTTCCTCATTCTCCATCTCGACTGAGAGCTCGATCATATTATGATCGCTCTGACCCAAGGGGCCTCGTACAAGAAGATTGCTGATAAGTCCCTTCTCATTGCACAATACCCAGTCTAAAATGGCCTGATCTCGAGTCGGCTCCTCGACATATTGGTCCAGATAACCGTCCCGAAAACATTCCAGGAATTCCTCCTCCTCAGAATTTTTACTAATTTGGGTAGTCCAATCAATATGTAAATTAAAGTCACCCATGATGACAGCTGTGCTCTTATCGCACGCTTCTCTAATTTCCCTTTTTATGCCTTCCCTCACCTCCATATTACTATTTGGAGGCCTATATATCACACCCACTAACGTTTTCCTCCCCTTGCTATTTCTCATTTCTACCCATACAGATTCCGTTTCATCCGAGTTAATATCCTTCCTTTCCATTGCATTAATCCCCTCCTTTACCAGCAATGCTACCCCACCTCCCCTACCTTTTTGCCGATCCTTCCTAAATATTGTATATCCCTGGATGTTAAGTTCCCAGCCTTGCCCACCCTGCAGCCACGTTTCTGTAATCCCAATCAAATCATACTTGTTTACCTCTATTTCCACAACTAATTCATCCACCTTGTTCCTAATGCTTCTAGCATTAAGATACAAAGCCTTCAGGCTTGCTTTTTTCACACTCTCATTATGAATTAGTTTGGCCCTTTGTGTTTCTCTCCTTTGCTTATTGCTTCTCACCTTTCTACCATCTATTTCTGACTTCATATGACTTCCCTCTTTTCCACCAACGGGAGGTCGGAAGGCCCCTAGATTTTAAGGCTAGGAGGGCCGCCTTCCAGACCGTCGCGTTCTCTCTTTCAACCTGTCCGTTCCCCCGGGGGTTGTAGCTGGTGGTCCGGCTTGAGGCAATACCTCTCATGAGCAGGTACTGACGGAGTTCGTCGCCCATGTAGGACGAGCCCCGGTCGCTGTGAATATAGCTGGGAAAACCGAACAAAGCAAAGAGGTTGTGCAGGCATTTAATGACCGTAGCGGTGGTCATGTCCGGGCAGGGGATGGCGAAAGGGAAACGGGAGTACTCATCAACTATGTTGAGGAAGTACACATTACGGTCAGAGGAGGGGAGGGGCCCTTTAAAGTCGACACTCAGGCGCTCAAAGGGGCGGGTGGCC